>NW_023395549.1:0-42325 GCF_002127325.2 Helianthus annuus | reverse complement strand
GACACAGCAGTTTCAAGGATCCTACTTTATTCCAGGATCATTCCAGGGGCCAAGGATCCTCCTTTGTTCCAGGATCATCCCAGGTTCAAGGATCCTCCTTTGTTCCAGGATCATCCCAGGTTCAAGGATCCTCCTTCGTTCCAGGATCATCCCAGACACCAGGATCCTTCCAGATACCAGGATCCTAAAAAATCTGCAAACAGGAAGTCTAGATGTCCATCAAGGAGACTTCATTCCAATGCAGACCATTGCTTCCACTGGTCCTCCGTTGTTCCAGAACCCCAGCAATATGGATTCCCTAACTTGAACCCAATGGAGGTAACACTTTAGACAATTATCCTACCACTAACCATGGATTCATGCAGGATACAGGTACCAATCATGCTATGGCCAGGGAGTTGCAGAAGCTAAAAAGATATGATCTCAAGTGTTCCAGGGGTAGTCAAGCCTATCCCAGAGATTGCGGATGGAAGCCACAAGGTATCCCGTTTTGCACCACCAATTTGTGATGCAGAGGTACCCAAAGGTTCCATATCCCTACCATGAAGTTGTATGATGGCACAACGGATCCAGAGGAGCATATAGCACAATACAGGGAGAGGATGGAGATCAATCCTATCCCAGAAAAATTGAAGGAAGCATGCCTATGTAAAGGATTTGGATCCACTCTTACTGGATCAGCTCTTAAGTGGCTGCTAAGTCTTCCCCCTTACTCTATTACTTCATTTGCCAATTTAGTTAATTTATTCAATAACCAATTCTCTTGTAGTAGAAAATTTGAAAAATTAACTAGTGATTTGTACAGGATAACTCAAAATCATAATGAATCATTAAGGGATTATATAACTAAATTTAGTAAAGAATCCTTGGACATTCCCAACTTGGATATGGCTACGGCTGTTGAAGCCTTCAAAATGGGACTGCTTAAGGATTCATTATTCTATGATGATCTTGTTATGACACCATGCAAGAATTTAGATGAAGTAAGAACTCGAGCACTCAGGTTTATCCGGCTAGAGGATGACAAGAGGATCCAGGAGAGACAAGTAGGATCCTCAAAAACAAGATAAGCAAGGATCCTCCTTCAAGAGCAACAAGTTCAAATCCTACCATAGAAATGAGAACAAGAATGTGCATGCTGTTGACCAAGAAGAGGATGATGAAGGATATCCTCCAATCTCAGAATATTGTTTTTCCGTTGATAATCATGAACTAATCCTTGCAATGCAGAATCTAGGTGAAAAAGCTAGGTGGCCCAGGAAGAATGATAAACCATCCGGGACTAAAGACAAGTCAAAATGGTGTGCATACCATGAGGATTTCGGGCATCTAACTGAAGATTGCATAGCCTTAAGAAAAGAAATCGGATACCTGCTAAACAAGGGGCATCTAAAAGAGTTATTGGGGAGAAAAAAGCAAAGGACCCAGGATCCTGAAAGGATCCCCGAAAAAGCTCCAGCACCTCCGGCAAATGCACAAGTGATCAACTTTATATCCGGAGGATCAGACATCTGTGGTACATCCTTCTCGGCGGCCAAAAGACATGCAAAAGAATCAAAAATGGATAATGGAGAAAGGCCTATTAGAACATCAAGTGTCTCAGAAGGGAAGATGATAACATTTGACGAGGATGATCGCATCAACATTCAGGATCCTCACCATGATAGTTTAGTTATCACTCTCTTTATCTCTAACCATTTTGTCCGCAGGATCCTTATTGATGGAGGGAGCTCAGTGAACATTATCCAGCTTGATGTCCTGAAGAAGATGGGAATCCCAGAATCAGACATCACACCAAGATCCTCCGTGCTTGTAGGATTCAGTGGGGAGACGAAGAAAACTCTGGGGGACATCAAACTCCCAATCTACGTGGAAGGATTACATAATTACCAAAAATTTTGTGTTATTGACTGTTTATCTTGTTGCAAACGTTATCCTTGGCAGGCCTTGGATACATGATATGAAAGCAGTCCCATCTACCTACCATCAATGTGTGAAGCTCCCTAGCCCATGGGGAATAATCAAGATCGATAGTGACCAGCAGGAGGCTAAGGATTGTTATACCTCATCTATGAAGCCAACCTCGAAGCCAAGGGAGCAATAGCAATTACAGTATCCTCCAAGGAATGTCTTGGAGGCAAGGGAACAAGATGTAGATGAAATCCTCTTGGATCCTAGTGATCCTGAATCAAAAATCTATATCGGATCAGGGATCCTTGGCAAGATGAAAGAAGACATGATATCCTTCCTCAAAAGAAGAAAATCTACCTTTGCTTGGAAACATGAAGATATGACAGGTATATCTAAGGATATTATTACTCACAAACTTGGCATTGACAGGTCTATCAAACCAATCCATCAAAAAAGGAGGAAGTTTGCACCAGAAAGGAATGCCATTATCCAAGAAGAAGTAGAGAGACTACTTCGAGCAGGTATGATCAGAGAGGTAAAGTATCCAAAATGGTTAGCCAATGTGGTTGTTGTCCAAAAGAAAAACGGAAAGTGGAGGGTATGTGTCGACTTCACTGATCTGAACAAGGCATGTCCCAAGGATCCTTTCCCATTACCCCACATTGACTCCATGGTGGATGCAACAGCGGGGCATGAACTGTTGACCTTTATGGATGCATCATCTGGGTTCCAACAAATCCAGATGGAACCATCTGACCAAGAGGATACAGCCTTTATGACCCCAACCGGTTTATATTGTTATATTGCCATGCCTTTTGGACTAAGAAATGCAGGTGCAACATATCAAAGGTTGGTAAATATGATGTTCAAAGATCAAATTGGAAAAACTATGGAGGTGTACATAGATGATATGGTGGTCAAGTCAAAGAAAGCTGAGGATCACCTAAGGGACTTAGAAGAAGCATTCGATATCCTTGATAATTACAACATGAAACTTAATCCTTCAAAATGCCATTTTGTTGTTAAGGCAGGAAAGTTCTTAGGATACATGGTAACCCAGAGGGGCATTGAAGCAAGCCCGGAACAAATCAAAGCATTAATAAATATCAAATCTCCTGCCAATGCCAAGGATGTTCAAAGACTGACAGGCAGGATAGCAGCTTTGAACAGGTTCATATCGAAATCCTCAGAGAAATGCAGAGAATTTTACGATATCCTAAGGAAGAATAAGAAGTTCGAATGGACTGAGAAGCATGAGAATGCTTTACAAGCCCTAAAAGAGTATATGTCCTCAGCACCAGCATTAGCAAAACCGGAAAAAGGAGATGTGTTATCCTTATATCTGGCGGTATCCTCAACCGCTGTAAGTGCTGTCCTTGTTAAGGATCACGAAGGTACACAATATCCTATCTACTATGTAAGTAAAAGTCTACTTGATGCCGAATCCAGGTACTCACACCTCGAAAAACTTATCCTTGCATTAATCATGGCATCGACTAAGTTAAGACATTATTTTGAAACCCATACTATTGTTGTTAGAACTAATTTTCCAATTAAGAATGTCCTCAGGAAACCAGATATGTCAGGGAGAATGGCTAAGTGGGCAGTAAAGCTTAGTGCCCATGATATAAGATACGAACCAAGAACAGCTATTAAATCTCAAGCACTAGCTGACTTTGTGGCTGATTTCAGTAGTGATCTACAAAAAGAAGCAGAATTGGAGGTCCAGCAGCTGGATGAGACCAAGGATCCTTGGATACTACACACTGACGGATCCTCAAATATCAAAGGCACAGGGCTAGGGATCCTACTAAAATCGCCACAGGGGGACATACTACCCCACTCCATAGCCTGTGAGTTCCAAGCAACTAACAATGAGGCTGAATATGAAGCCTTGATTGCTGGCTTACAAATTGCTAAGGATATGGGGGTAAAGTATCTTAAAGTATATGTAGACTCATTATTGATCACTAATCACTTTAACGGATCCTATGCTGTTGTGAAAAACTAACCAAATATTTAGAGATAGTCAAAGAATTGGCACTCTCTTTTGTTTCTTTCAGCTTGACACAGGTACCAAGGGAGGAGAACACAGGGGCTGATGCATTGGCCAACCTAGGATCATCCTTGAAGATTCCAGAAGATATAAGTATCCCTATCATCCATATCCTGGCTCCTGCTATTGAAAATCAGGTGGCCATGGAAATAGAAGAGGATACTGCAATGATCCCTAGTGAAGAAGCCCAATCTTATTCAGGATCATGGATCTCACCAATCATGAGATACTTGCAACATGGGGAGATTCCGACGGGAGAAAATCCTAGAGCTTTCAGGATTAAGGTATCTCAATTTACAACTTTGAATAATGTATTATATAAGCGATCTCTTGCAGGACCATATTTGAGATGTATCGAGGATCCTGAAATCGAGGAAGTGTTTAAAGATTTCCATGAAGGAGATTGCGGAAACCACACTGGGGGCAGGGCATTATTCTCAAGGATCCTTAGAACAGGATACTACTGGCCAACCATGAAAAGGGATGCTGTAGAGTATGCTAAGAAATGTGATCCTTGCCAAAGGCATAGCAATATCCTCCATCAGCCAGCTGAATTTTTACACCCAATACCATCCTCTTGGCCATTCATGAGATGGGGAATGGATATAGTTGGCAAGCTCCCTAAAGCACCTGGTGGAAAAGTATTTATGCTTGCCATGACTGACTATTTTTCCAAGTGGATAGAAGCTGAAGCCTTCGCTCAAGTCAGAGAAAAGGAAGTCATATCCTTCATTAAAAGAAACATTATAACTAGATTTGGCATTCCCTCTGAAATTGTATGTGATAATGGCTCCCAATTCATTGGAAGCAGAACCACTAACTTTTGTGACAGTTGGGGAATCAAGATGATAACATCAACACCAGTTCATCCACAAGCCAATGGTCAAGCAGAATCATCCAACAAGATCATCATCAACAATCTGAAGAAGAAGCTAGGATCCAAGAAGGGGAAATGGGCAGAGGAGTTACCTTATGTGCTATGGGCTGATAGAACAACTCCCAAGAGTGCCACTGGTCAAACACCTTTCTCTTTAGTATTTGGGGCAGAAGCAGTGATCCCAACAGAGATGGTGATCCCAACTGCTAGAACAATTGCTCGTGATCCTGAAGAAAATGCTGCAATCCTAGCTCAGGATTTGGATACTATTGAGGAAATCAGGGATCTAGCAAGAATAAGGATGGCAAGCTACCAACAAAGAATGGCTGGTACCTACAACAAAAATGTCAGGATAAGGAAGTTCCAAGTCGGGGATATGGTGTTGAGAAAAGCATTTCAAAATACTATCAATCCTGCTGACGGGAAATTAGCACCAAAATGGGAAGGTCCCTACTTGATTGAAGCTGAAGCAGGAAAGGGGGCATACAGGTTGCTAACCATGGAAGGAAACTTGTTGCCAAGAGCCTGGAATGCTGTTCACTTAAAGAAATATTTCATGTGAACATGATCCTCCGTGCACGCGATCCTTACATTGTCCTTAAAGGATCCCGGTGATATCAGTGATCCCTACTCTGGTAATATGCTTATCCTAAAAACTATTGCATTTTCTTACTTTTTACCTAAGGATAAGGATCATGTATCCTTCATCCTCTACTCACGAAACATTTGAGTTATGATAAGTTCAGGTATCTTCAGCATATCGTCAAAGATCTTCAAAAGCACCGCAGATCCTTGGGTCCAACCCCAGTTATCCTTGGGATTATCCCCAGTTTTCGCCAGCAGCGGTCGATGATCCTGATATAGTTCACGTCTTTGGGACCAGTACCCACTTCCGGGGCTGACAACCTCATCGTACTGGCTATATTTAGGATCCTCCGTATAATGGTAGACGTACCATACATCCGTTCCTAAGGTTTCTAACGTTTTCACGTTAGCCAAGGTTTTGACATTTTCATGTCACTAAGTTTGGATAGTCGCCAGTAAGGGCCATACTCCAGTTTACATACGATCCTTTGGGCTTGTCCCCAGTGATCCTCCGGGATCATCCCCAGTTATCCTTTGGGCTTGTCCCCAGTGATCCTCCGGGATCATTCTCGGTTATCATTTGGGCATGTCCCCAGTTGCTAATTTATCTCTTACATTGGCTTAGTCCCAAGATATGTTCCATCTTTCAGGTTCTCGAAGTTAAACAAATAAGGATCCTTAATCCTTATCATCCATTAAAGTTTTACTTGTGGTTATCCCGATTGAAGGTTAGGATCCTAACTTGGATCCTCAGGTATGATCCTTGACTATTTTGATTATACTCATTATCCTAACCGACCCTTATACTTTGACAACCAAACCTATGATCCTTAAAATAAACTACCTTGAAAATTTTCGATTATAGGATATTTGATCCAGGATCATATCCTATATTTCTTGAACATGGTTTGCTTAACTATTGTTACAAATGTATTTCTAAAACAATTGGAAACTAAAAAGATAAATAAAGGATAACAACACAGGATAAGCCAGAAAGATTAAGGTTATATTATTAGCAAAAGGATCTTTAACCCTTGCAAAAAGTTGTCAAAATTGCCAACCCACATTTCTACCAGCAAAACGTGGCCCGTCCACATGGGTTGGCAAAGGGTGTCCATTGTCTATGTGGTCTTAGCATTGTGCAGGAAAGTAAGAGCGGCAGGATCACAAAGGCTTCATCCCCCAAACAGAGGATCCCTCCACCTTTTTGTAATCCTACCTATTGTTCAAAGGATCCAGGATCCTTTACCCTAAAAACTATTGTTCGAAGATTACAGACCATAATTGTTCACAAACACCACTACCACAAAAAACCACTACCAATCCTAAAAAATTGGGCTCCGGCCTTGTCTCGAAATATCCATCATCGCCCAATCATGCAGCCTACACCTTCGCTACTTCGTCACCACCAGCATTGCCACCTTGATCCTTCTCAGCATCACCGCCTTCCAGCATGGGGATCTCCTCAGCCTCATCCTCGTCTTCCAGGTCCGCCAGCCTTGCCTTCCAACCTTCAACGTCCCACGAGCTTTTGTCAAAGGTAGGATCCTGAGCCTCCTCAGCCATCTGAAGTTGTATCTTGTACATAGCAATTGCCGCGGAGACCTTGGCGTCTTGGGTGATCTCCTGCTTCTCGTTATCCATATCGATCAACCTCTGAGCAGCCTCATCCTTCATGGCCCGGAGTTCCTTCTCAAGATCTGCTATCTTGAGATCCTTAAGCACGCCCATTTGTTGAAGGTCGGCAATCTGGCTCTCTTGATCCTCAACATGGCCAAGATAGGTCTCGATCTCGGCAAGTTTCTGCAAAGAGGGAAGTAAGGTAAGTTCAGAACCGGATGATCCTCAAAGAAACAAGATATTCGAAACGGATAACCAACAGGGGCAGTGATCCTTACCTCATTCACGTAGTCAAGGAATTGCTGACGGAGGAGGGGAAATCCTTGGAGATCTTCAGAGGTTTTCCTCTTTTTTCCCTTGCCCCGGATAGGTGCCTTGGGGGCTGAAGCCGAAGGACTGGCAGCAGGAGCCTTCTTCTTTGAAGATGTGACATTGGCAAGATCACTTATCCCAAATTTGGAGGCAGATTTAACAGACCTGGCAGACTTTCCAGCACCTACACAATCAAAAACAAGATAAGTTGCTTTATTAATCAAACAATCCTACATTTAATTTATTTTCTATAAGGATACTTACTTGACATAGTGGCAGATGCAGAGGATACTTCTTGAGAATCCTGGATGGTGACTTGGAAACTTCTGATCTCAGGATTAAGCTTTTTAAAAGCTAGGACTCTCTCTTTTGCGGTAGGGCTTAATTTCAGATGAGCAATGAATATAGCTGCACAAGAGATAGAAAAAGACATTAGTGATCCTCATCATATGAGACAGGACTGATAGTGATCCTTCGAGGATCCTCTACCCTACCATGAGTGGCCCATTCCTTGGGCAGATCCTTCCCATCCGGGATGGAATCCCTTCTCACGAAGAAAAAACGACGCTTCCAATTTGTGTCATTTTTGGTAACCTTCAAAACAGGGTGATCCTCCCCGGCTTTCCGTTTCAGCAGATACCGGTAAGAACCAAAAGTGGTAAGATCGTAAAGCTCGGCCAACTCCGTCATCCCCAGATCAATCCCTTTCTACTCAATGATCCTCTCGAAGGTATACAGAACCCTCCAGATCATCGGCATAGCTTGGATATAAGAGATGCCGGTTAAAGAAAAGAAGGATTGGGTGAAGGATGGAAAAGGATATGAATATCCTATGGTAAATGGAGTAGCAGGAAAAGCCACCCAGGTATTCGAAACAAAGTCACTCAAAGCTGTAGGAACGAAAGATTCGAAGACAGTATTCGCTGGAAAGCAGTGACGAATTCTGTCTACATGAGCGTCAGTAAAGCAACATCGCTCCGTAGGGGAATCCTTGATAATCCCCTGGCTTTTTAGGGGACTATCCTTCTTGGAATCCTTGTGTGGAGAGTTCCGGAGCAACATGTTTGTGACGGAACAGAAACAGAGCTAAGAGAAGGAAGAAAGGAAAGAGAGAAGAAGAGGATACCTGATCAGTCTTCGGTAGCGATTATAAAGGGAAGATATCTCGAATTTAAATGCAGAGTGATCCTAACCCTATCTCCTATTTATAATCATGATTTGCAGGGATTGTCACATCTATGACGTAATGATCACAACGGCTAGTCCATGTGTAACGGCTAGTTATTCGGAGTCGCCCGTTGGAGATAAGAACAAAACAAAATATAACTCGTCTATTTACAATTAACTCCTTATATTTTGGGGGCAATTGTTAGGGCTGGATTTTTATTATAGGTGATCCTTATTCGTGATCCTAACCAGTGATCCTTGTTTCTTTGGCAGACAGCGATCCTCAGGAGGACTTCAGGATCAGGATCATGGGACATTATAGGATCCTCATACTAACGATCATCTTCGCTTAATGCAATGTTGTTTTTGCAGGAATATCTAGCAGGATATGCTCTAGGCATCATGATCCAGAGACGCGTCTTCACAATTATGGCAAGAGCTTAATTGAAGAAAGACGTTGCACAGGATATGGAAACATGGCTTGATTCATGGGCAGCAATTTAGGCTAGATTGTCTTTATTTCTAAAGGGGTAATGAGCTGATAATTAGTCATTTTACCTAAAATAAGTCACCTACACTTGTATAAATACCCCTCTTCCTCATTCGGAAGAACATACACGACATACGACACAACTCTCAAACACTTAGACACTCAGTGATCCTTGTACTCAGCTCATTACTATCCGAAGTTGTAACTATATTTTTAATATATTGAAGTTGGTGATCGGTAGTTGCCATCACCCGAGGTTTTTTATGCCGGAGATCATACATTGATCAAGGGCTTTTTCCTCGTATAAATCATTGTGTCTTTGCATCTTTTATCACAGAAGTGATCCTTTACTTTCATAATTAACCAAGCATCATACCCCGTTTACATAAAAGTTTGGTTACATTATCCTTGTGTGATTTTTGACCAAAACACTGAGGACATTCTTAATTGGAAAATTAGTTTTAACAACAATAGTATGGGTTTCAAAATAATGCCTTAACTTAGTGGATGCCATGATTAATGCAAGAATAAGTTTTTCGAGGTGTGAGTACCTGGATTCGGCATCAAGTAGGCTTTTACTTACATAGTAGATAGGATATTGTGTACCTTCGTGATCCTTGACAAGGACAGCACTTACAGCGGTTGAGGATACCGCCAGGTATAAGGATAACATATCTCCTTTTTCCGGTTTTGCTAATGCTGGTGCTGAGGACATATATTCTTTAAGGGCTTGTAAAGCGTTCTCATGCTTCTCAGTCCATTCAAACTTCTTATTCTTCCTTAGGATATCGTAGAATTCTTTGCATTTTTATGAGGATTTCGATATGAACCTGTTCAAAGCTGCTATCCTGCCTGTCAGTCTTTGAACATCCTTGGCATTGGCAGGAGATTTGATATTTACTAATGCTTTGATTTGTTCCGGGCTTGCTTCAATGCCCCTCTGAGTTACCATATATCCTAGGAATTTTCCTGCCTTAACACCAAAATGGCATTTTGAAGGATTAAGTTTCATGTTGTAACTATCAAGGATATCGAATGCTTCTTCCAAATCCTTTAGGTGATCCTCAGCTTTCTTTGACTTGACCACCATGTCATCTATGTACACCTCCATAGTTTTTCCAATTTGATCTTTGAACATCATATTCACCAGCCTTTGATATGTTGCACCTGCATTTCTTAGTCCAAAAGGCATGGCAATATAACAATATAAACCGGTTGGGGTCATAAAGGCTGTATCCTCTTGGTCAGATGGTTCCATCTGAATTTGTTGGAATCCAGATGATGCATCCATGAAGGTTAACAGTTCATGCCCCGCCGTTGCATCCACCATGGAGTCAATGTGGGGTAATGGGAAAGGATCCTTGGGACATGCCTTATTCAAATCAGTGAAATCGACACATACCCTCCACTTTCCATTTTTCTTTTGGACAATGACCACATTGGCTAACCATTTTGGATACTTTACCTCTCTGATCATACCTGCTCGAAGTAGTCTCTCTACTTCTTCTTGGATAATGGCATTCCTTTCTGGTGCAAACTTCCTCCTTTTTTGATGGATTGGTTTGATAGACCTGTCAATGCCAAGTTTGTGAGTAATAATATCCTTAGATATACCTGTCATATCTTCATGTTTCCAAGCAAAGGTAGATTTTCTTCTTTTGAGGAAGGATATTAAGTCTTCTTTCATCTTGCCAAGGATCCCTGACCCGATATAGATTTTTGATTCAGGATCACTAGGATCCAAGAGGATTTCGTCCACATCTTGTTCCCTTGCCTCCAAGACATTCCTCGGAGGACACTGTAATTGCTATTGCTCCCTTGGCTTCGAGGTTGGCTTCATGGATGAGGTATAACAATCCTTAGCCTCCTGCTGATCACTGTCGATCTTGATTACCCCCCATGGGCTAGGGAGCTTCACACATTGATGGTAGGTAGATGGGACCGCTTTCATATCATGTATCCAAGGCCTGCCAAGGATAACGTTGCAACAAGATAAACAGTCAATAACACAAAATTTTTGGTAATTATGTAATCCTTCCACGTAGATTGGGAGTTTGATGTCCCCCAGAGTTTTCTTTGTTTCCCCACTGAATCCTACAAGCACGGAGGATCTTGGTGTGATGTCTGATTCTGGGATTCCCATCTTCTTCAGGACATCAAGCTGGATAATGTTCACTGAGCTCCCTCCATCAATAAGGATCCTGCGGACAAAATGGTTAGAGATAAAGAGAGTGATAACTAAACTATCATGGTGAGGATCCTGAATGTTGATGCGATCATCCTCATCAAATGTTATCATCTTCCCTTCTGAGACACTTGATGTTCTAATAGGCCTTTCTCCATTATCCATTTTTGATTCTTTTGCATGTCTTTTGGCCGCCGAGAAGGATGTACCACAGATGTCTGATCCTCCGGATATAAAGTTGATCACTTGTGCATTTGCCGGAGGTGCTGGAGCTTTTTCGGGGATCCTTTCAGGATCCTGGGTCCTTTGCTTTTTTCTCCCCAACAATTCTTTTAGATGCCCCTTGCTTAGCAGGTATCCAATCTCTTTTCTTAAGGCTATGCAATCTTCAGTTAGATGCCCGAAATCCTCATGGTATGCACACCATTTGGACTTGTCTTTAGTCCCGGATGGTTTATCATTCTTCCTGGGCCATCTAGCTTTTTCACCTAGATTCTGCATTGCAAGGATCAGTTCATGATTATCAACGGAAAAACAATATTCTGAGATTGGAGGATAATCTTCGTCATCCTCTTCTTGGTCAACAACATGCACATTCTTGTTCTCATTTCTATGGTAGGATTTGAATTTGTTGTTCTTGAAGGAGGATCCTTGCTTCTCCTGTTTTGAGGATCCTACTTGTCTCTCCTGGATCCTCTTGTCATCCTCTAGCCGGATGAACCTGAGTGCTCGAGTTCTTACTTCATCTAGATTCCTGCATGGTGTCATAACAAGATCATCATAGAATAATGAATCCTTAAGCAGTCCCATTTTGAAGGCTTCTACAGCCGTAGCCATATCCAAGTTGGGAATGTCCAAGGATTCTTTACTAAATTTAGTTATATAATCCCTTAATGATTCATTATGATTTTGAGTTATCCTGTACAAATCACTAGTTAATTTTTCAAATTTTCTGCTACAAGAGAATTGGTTATTGAATAAATTAACTAAATTGGCAAATGAAGTAATAGAGTAAGGGGGAAGACTTAGCAGCCACTTAAGAGCTGATCCAGTAAGAGTGGATCCAAATCCTTTACATAGGCATGCTTCCTTCAACTTTTCTGGGATAGGATTGATTTCCATCCTCTCCCTGTATTGTGCTATATGCTCCTCTGGATCCGTTGTGCCATCATACAGCTTCATGGTAGGGACATGGAATCTTTTGGGTACCTCTGCATCACAAATTGGTGGTGCAAAGCGAGATACCTTGTGGCTTCCATCTGCAATCTCTGGGATAGGTTTGACTATCCCTGGAACACTTGAGATCATTTCTTTTAGCTTCTGCAACTCCCTGGCCATAGCATGATTGGTACCTGTATCCTGCATGAATCCATGGTTAGTGGTAGGATAATTATTTAAAGTGTTACCTCCCATTGGGTTCAAGTTAGGGAATCCATATTGCTGGGATTCTGGAACAACGGAGGGACCAGTGGAAGCAATGGTCTGCATTGGAATGAAGTCCCCTTGATGGACATCTAGACTTCCTGTTTGCAAACTTTTTAGGGATCCTGGCATCTGGAAGGATCCTGGTGTCTGGGATGATCCTGGAACAAAGGAGGATCCTTGAACCTGGGATGATCCTGGAACAAAGGAGGATCCTTGGCCCTGGAATGATCATGGAACGAAGTAGGATCCTTGAAACTGCTGTGCCCCCGGATAGGCTCCCGGATTCATGAAGGATCCTGAATGCTGGGGGTAGGATCCTACTGGCTGAAAATGTGAGCCTGATGTCTGAGTCATTGCTGCCGAGTTGAGATGTGATCCTCTTGACTCCCCTATGATTTGCACGTCCGGGATCCCTGATGGCTGGGAAGTGATCATTGGAGTATCGAAGCTCAAGGATTTGGGCATCAGTGGGGAGTGATCCTCTGCCGCTTTCTTTTGTCTTTTGAGGTCTCCAATTTCCCTGAGGATCCTGTCATTAGTCTCATCCTGCCGCTGCATACGATCCTTCATCTGCAAAATTAAAGCAAATATATCACTAGTACTGGGAATAGAAGAATTCATAGCAGAAGAAGATAGAGGTTTAGAGAAAGTGGGAGTTGATCTTTTCTCAGTATTTTTCTGAGATCCTGCCGGTGGAGGAGGCAAAGTGATCTGTGATGAGGTGACTGCAGACATCGCCGTGGACGTGTTCTTCAATGATGAAGCCATGTAACTCTTTGAAATGATTTCGAACAAAAGATTTCTTATGAATGAAGCACCAATTGCCCCACGGTGGGCGCCAAACTGTTTTGGTCAAAAATCACACAAGGATAATGTAACCAAACTTTATGTAATTGGGGTATGATGCTTGGTTAATTATAAAAGTAAAGGATCACTTTCGTGATAAAGATGCAAAGACACAATGATTTATACGAGGAAAAAGCCCTTGATCAGTATATGATCTCCGGCATAAAAAACCTCGGGTGATGGCAACTACCGATCACCAAACTTCAATATAAGAACAAAATGATTACAACTTCGGATGATAATGAGCTGAGTACAAGGATCACTATTGTTTCGAGTGTCTAAGTGTGTGAGAGTTGCGGTGTATGTCGTGTGTGTTCTTCCGAATGAGGAAGAGTGGTATTTATACATGTGTAGGTGACCTATTTGAGGTAGCTAAACTAATATTCAGCTCATTACCCCTTTAGAAACGAGATACAATCTAGCCTAAATAGCCGCCCATAAATCAAGCCTAGTTTCCGTATCCTGTGCAACGTCTATCTTCAATTAAGCTCTTGCCATAATTGTGAAGACGCGTCCCTGGATCATGATGCCTAGAGCGTATCCTGCTAGATGTTCCTGCAAAACAATACTGTATTAAGCGGAAGTGGCCGTTAGTATGAGGATCACCATAATGTCCCATGATCCTGATCCTGAAGTCCTGTTGAGGATCACTGTCTGCCAAAGAAACAAGGATCACTGGTTAGGATCACGTATAAGGATCACCTATAATAAAAATCCAGCCCTAACACTTATACCTCGCAATATCCTCTAAAGCAGTAAGTGCCGTCCTTGTTAAGGATAATGAAGGTACACAACATCCTGTCTATTATGTAAGTAAGAGTTTGCTTGATGCTGAATCCAGGTATTCACATTCAGAAAAACTTATTCTTGCTTTAATTATGGCATCTACTAAATTAAGACACTATTTTGAAACTCATGCAATTACTGTTAAGACTAATTTTCCAATTAAGAATGTTCTCAGGAAACCTGAATGTCAGGAAGGATGGCTAAGTGGGCAGTGAAGCTCAGTGCTTATGATATAAGATATGAACCTAGAACTGCCATTAAATCCCAAGCCTTAGCTGACTTTGTGGCAGATTTCAGTAGTGACATGCAAAGGGAAGTTGAATTGGAAGTCCAACAGCTAGAGGAAACTAAGGATCCTTGGATACTCTTCACTGATGGAGCCTCCAATGTCAAAGGAACTGGGCTTGGAATACTACTAAAATCGCTACAGGGGGACATAATACCCCACTCTATAGCTTGTGAGTTCCAAACTACTAACAATGAGGCTAAATATGAAGCCTTGATAGCTGGTTTGCAAATTGCTAAGCATATGAGGATCAGGTATCTTGAGGTACATGTAGATTCATTATTAATCACTAACCACTTTAATGTATCCTATGCTGTTAAAGGTTAAAAGCTAATCAAATATTTAGAGATAGTCAAAGATTTGGCACTCTCTTTTGTTTCCTTTAGTTTGACACAGGTACCCAGAGAAGAGAATGCAGAAGCTAATGCATTGGCCAATCTGGGATCATCCTTGAAAATCCCAGAGGATATCAAGATCCCTATTATCCATATCCTAACCCCTGCTATTGAGGATCATCCGGCTATGGAGATAGGAGAAGATTCTGCAATTATCCCTAGTGATGACACAGGATCTCATTCAAGATCAAGGATCCTTCCAATTATGAGATATATCCAACATGGAGAGATCCCTACAGGAGAGAACCCCAGGGCTTTCAGAATTAAGGTATCTCGGTTTACAATATTGAATAATATGCTATATAAACGATCTCTTGCAGGACCATATCTAAGATGTATTGAGGATCCTGAAATCCAAGAAGTCTTAAAGGATCTTCATGAAGGAGATTGTGGAAATCACACTGGGGGCAGGGCATTATTCTCAAGGATCCTGAGAACAGGATACTATTGGCCTACTATGAAGAAGGATGCTGTGGACTATGCTAAAAGATGTGATCCTTGTCAAAGACACAGTAATATCCTTCACCAACCAGCAGAGCTCTTGCATCCTATATCCTCTTCTTGGCCATTTATGAGATGGGGGATGGATATAGTTGGTAAACTTCCCAAGGCACCTGGTGGAAAAGTATTCATGCTTGCTATGACTAACTATTTCTCAAAGTGGATAGAGGCTGAAGCCTTTGCTCAAGTCAGAGAAAAAGAAGTGATATCCTTTATCAAGAGAAATATTATTACTAGATTTGGTATCCCTTCTGAAATTGTATGTGATAATGGATCCCAATTTATTGGGAGTAGAACTACTAACTTTTGTTACAGTTGGGGGATTAAGATGATAACATCAACACCAGTCCACCCACAAGCTAATAGCCAGGCAGAATCATTCAACAAGATCATCATCAACAATTTGAAGAAGAAGCTTGGATCCAAGAAAGGAAAATGGGCAGAAGAGCTACCTTATGTATTATGGGCCGACAGAACAACTCCCAAGAATGCTACTGGCCAAACTCCATTCTCTTTGGTATTTGGAGCAGAATCGGTGATCCCTGCCGAAATGGTGGTTCCTCATGCAAGAACAAGCATCCGTGATCCTGAAGGAAATGCTGAAAACTTGGTTCAAGACTTGGATACTATAGAAGAACTCAGGGATTTGGCAAGGATAAGGATGGCCAGTTATCAACAAAGGATGGCTGGAGCTTACAATAAGAATTTCAGGATCAGGAATTTCCAAGTTGGTGATATGGTACTGAAGAAAGCATTTCAGAATACTACCAATCCCGTTGATGGAAAGTTGGCACCAAAGTGGGAAGGGCCTTATTTGATTGAAGCTGAAGCAGGAAAGGGGGCATATCGGTTGCTAACAATGGAAGGTGATTTGCTGCCAAGAGCTTGGAATGTTGTCCACTTAAAAAAATATTTCATGTGATAAGGATCCATGATCCTTAGCCGACAATGATCCTTGAAGGATCCTTGCAAAACGGAGGATCCTCGTTATGGTAATAATTTAATCTCAAACTGTTTAACTCTTCATATATCATGTACTTAAGGATAAGGATCCTGGATCCTTTATCCTCCTTTCACTTGTTTCTAAGTTTTGCAGAAGGTTTGGGTATCCTTGGCAGAGGATAAGTCTCCACAGAAGTATCCAGTTATTTGGGCTTGACCCTAGTTCTTTGGGCTAGTCCCTAGTTTGGGCCTGTCCCCAGTATCGCCAGCAGCGCACGATGATCCTGGTACAGTTCATGGCAATGGGACCAGTACTCGCTTTAGGGGCTGACAATTTCATTATACTGGCTGTATCCAGGATCCTACGTATAATGGTAGACGTACCATACATCCGTTCCTAAGGTTTCTAACGTCTTCACGTTAGCTAAGGTTTTGCCATTTTCATGTCACAAAGTTTGGATAGTCGCCAGTGAGGGCCATACTCCAGTTTACACAAGATCCTTTGGGCTTGTCCCTAGTTATCCTTTGGGCTTGTCCCCAGTTATCCTTTGGGCTTGTCCCCAGTTATCCTTTGGGCTTGTCCCTAATATATTGGGCTTGTCCCTAGAATTGTTGGGCTTGTCCCCAGTTACTAACTTTTCTCTTATATTGGCTTAGTCCCAAGTTATATTCTATTTCAGGTTTTTGAAGCTAAAACAAGCAAGGATCCTTGATCCTTACCTTCTACTAAGGTTTGTCTTTTGATTATCCTGATTATAATTGTTAAGGAGTTAGGATCCTAACTTGGATTCTCAGATATGATCCTTGTTCATTTTTATCTATATAAGTGACCCTTATTCTTTGACAACAGAACTAATGATCCTTAAGTTACATAACCTTTCTGAACTTGTCGACTTTAGGATATTTGATCCTTGATCATATCCTAAAACTTTTGAAACATAATTTGTTCTATTTTTCATCTTTACTTAATAAATTCAAATAAAATGTGTAACAACAGTTGGAAAGTAAAGAATTTACAAGGATAACAACACGAAAAATAGCCAAAAGTTAAAGTTTTATTTATTCATAAAATATTAAACCCTTTTAAGGTTGTCAAAATTGCTAACCCAAGTTTCTACCAGCAATACATGGCCCGTCCACTTGGGTTGGCAAAGGGTGTTCATTGTCTAACTGGTCATACGAGTGCAGGAAATAAAAGTCGGCAGGATAACAAGTGGCTTTATCCCCCAAACAGAGGATCCCTCCACCACCTATTATCCTACCTATTGTCCAAAGGATCGATGATCCTTAAACCAAAACTATTGTTCAGAATACAACCAACCATTGTTTCAAAACATCATAACCACAAAACAAACTACCAAACTTTAAAAAATGGGCTCCGGCTGTGTCTAGAAATGTCCATCATCGCCCATCCTTGCAGCTCACACCTTGGCCGCATCTCCACTAGCATCACCTCCAGCTTGATCCTTCCCACTGCCACTTGCCTCGATCGCTAGAACCTCGGTAGCCTCCTCCTCATCCTCCAGCTCCGCCAATTTTGCCTTCCAGCCCTCCTTGTCCCAAGTGCTCCTGTCGAAGTCAGGATCCTCAGCTTCTTGGGCCATCTGCAGTTTTATCTTGTACATAGTGATGGCAGCAGAGACTTTAGCATCCTCCATGATCTCATGCTTCTCGTAATCAACATTAATCTGAGTTGCAACCACCTGCTTCTTTGCTTGGTTGAGGTCCTTTTCGAGAGAGGAGATCGTTTGATCCTTGGCTAGGAAAGTTCTCTGGAACTCCAGTTGTTCCTGTTCAGCTTCTTCAACATATGCGTCATATAACATCTGGATCTCAGCAAATTTCTGCAAAAGACAAAGTAAAGTTCAGAACTTGTGATCCTTAATGTTTTGGTCAAGAATCACACAAGGATAATGCAACCAAACTTTATGTAAATGGGGTATGATGCTTGGTTTGCAGAAAAAGTAAAGGATCACTTCAATGTGAAATATGCAAAGACACAATGATTTATACGAGGAAAAAGCCCTTGATCAATGTATGATCTCCGGCATAAAAAACCTCGGGTGATGGCAACTACCGATCACCAAACTTCAATATAAGAAAAATAGTTACAACTCTGGATGATAATGAGCTGAGTACAAGGATCACTATAGTTTCGAGTGTCTAAGCGTGTGAGAGTTGTGTTGTGTGTTCTTCCGAATGAGGAAGAGTGTTATATATACAAGTGTAGGTGACCTATTTTAGGTAAAAAGACTAATAATCAGCTCATTACCCCTTTAGAAATAAAAGTAAATCTAGCCTAAATTATCGCCCTTAAATCATGCCAAGTTTCCATATCCTTCACAACGTCCATCTCCGATTAAGCACATGCTATAGTTGTAAAGACGTGTCCTTTAATTGTGATGCTAAGAGCGGATCCTGCTAGTCATTCCTGCAAAACAACATTAAATTCAACGAAAGCAACTGTTAGCATGAGGATCCTATGATGGTCCGTGATCCTGATCCTGGAACTCTGCTGAGGATCACTATCTGCCAAAGAAACAAGGATCACTGGTTAGGATCACATGTGAGGATCATGTATTGTAAAAATCCAGCCCTAACAATTGCCCCCAAAATATAAGGAGTGATTTTGTAAATAAATGAGTTATATTTTGTTCTGATCTTATCTTCAACGGACAACTCGGGTAACTAGCCGTTATAACCGGACTAGCCGTTGCGATCATTACGTCACTGAAGTGACATCCCTGCAAATCATGATTATAAATAGGAGATAGGGTAAGGATCGATTTGCATTTAAATTCAGGATATACTCCCTTTATAATCTCCACCGGAGATTGATCAGGTATTCTCTTTCTTTCTTCCTTTTCCTGCTCTGTTTTTTTTTCTGCTCTTGCTCTGTTTTTGTTTCGCCACAAGTATGTTGCTCCGAAATTCTCCCCATAAGGATCACGAGAAGAGTAGTCCCCTGAAAAGCCAAGGGATCATTAAGGACTCTCCTACGGAGAGATGCTGCTTTACCGATGCTCATGTAGATAGGATTCATCATTGCTTTCCGACGGATGTTGTTTTCAAATCCTTCACATCCACTGCTTTGAGTGACTTTGTTTCAGACGCCTGGGTGGTCTTTCCTGTAACTCCGTTTACCATAGGATATTCGTATCCTTTTCCGGCCTTCACCCAATCTTTCTTTTCTTTGACCGGCATATCTTATATCCAAGCTATGCCGATGATCTGGAGGGTCTTGTATACCTTCGAGAGGATCATCGAGCAGGAGGGGATTGATTTAGGGATGGCAGAGCTGGCCGAGCTTTATGATCTTACCACGTTTGGTTCTCATCGATACTTGCTGAAACGGAAGGCCGGGGAGGATCACCCTATTTTAAAGGTTACCAAAAATGATACAAACTGGAAGCGTCGTTTCTTCTTTGTGAGGAGGGATACCCTCCCTAATGGGAAGGATCTGCCCAAGGAAGGGGCCACCCATGGTAGGATAGAGGATCCTGGAAGGATCACCATCAGACTTGTCTCTTATGATGAGGATCACTAATGTCTTTCTTTGTTTTTTGTTTATTGTGCAGCTATCTCCATTGCTCATCTCAAGTTAACCCCTGCTGCCAGAGAGAGGGTCTTAGCTTTCAAGAAGCTTGATCCTGAAATCAGAAGTTTTCAAGTCACCGTCCAAGATTCACAAGAAGTATCCTCCGCATCTGCCACTATGTCAAGTAAGTATCCTTATTAAAAAGTAAGTTATATGTAAGACTGTTTAGTTAGTAAGGGAACTTATCTTGTTTTGATTGTGTAGGCGCTGGGAAACCTGCTAAGTCTGCCAAGTCTGCCTCCAAGTTCGGGATTGATGAACTTGCCAATGTCAAGTCTTCAAGAAAGAAGACTTCTGTTGCCAGTCCCTCTGCTTCGGCCCCTAAAGCACCTGTTAGGGGTAAGGGGAAGAAAAGAAAGACTTCTGAGGATCTCCAAGGATTTCCCCTGATCCGCCAACAGTTTCTCGACTATGTCAATGAGGTAAGGATCATTGCCCCTGTTGGTTATCCTTCTCGAGTATCCTGCTTGTGTATTCTGCCTGTATATCCTGCTTCTTTGAGGATCACCTGATCCTGAACTTACCTTTTTTTTTTCTCTTTTGCAGAAACTTGCTGAGATTGAGACCTACCTTGGCCATGTCGAGGATCAGGAAAGCCAAATCGCCGACCTCCAACAAATGGGCGTGTTAAAGGATCTCAAGATAGCCGATCTTGAGAAGGAACTCCGGGCTACAAAGGATGAGGCTGCTCAAAGGCTGATTTGTGACACCTGTGTCACCACGAACACCAAACAAATGCCAAACCTATGAAACATTGTGTTTCATACCTGGGATTTGTATAAATATGTGTATCCTTTGCACATATCAATTTTTGTTCAATTCCGAGCTTTAAATCGCTTTCTGGAAAGTTAGATGCGCACTGGTGCGTAAACGTAATCAGTTTTAGCGCAACAAACACTCCGGAATAGTGAAATAGGCTTAACATACTTTAAATGACCTTTACATAACTTAGAAATAAGTTTTGGAAGGTTTGGTATGGCAAAAACAAGTTTATTCAATCGTAGGGACTATTTGCGTCAAACTGCGAAACTATACCGATTCGTAAGGTAACGGATAGTCCGGAACTTGATCATAAGTTAAACATACCATATATAACCTAATCATAGCTTAGAAACAAGCTTTGAGTGGTTCGGTGTGCGAAAACATGCTTATGTGATCTTTCAGGGACTAAAAGTGTCAAAAACGGCGTAAGTTTGCATTTTCGCGCATATCTTACGTTCTGGACACATCTGGACATCCAAAATTTTTGTACACACTAAAATATTTTTATTTTAGTGATCGGCATGCAAAAATTCCATTCGTCGCTGATGTGCTGAAAATCAATACATCAGTCGCTTTATTTGGATCGATTTTTGCGTTCGTTACGACTTCCGTCGTAATTAACCGAACAACGCGATCGTACGACCAAACGAACCGACATCCGAGATATTTTTGAGCATGTTTTGAGTCCCCTATACTTTAACTTTATTTAGAGCCTTGAAATGAGGTTAACGAGGTTTAAACGCATCGAAAAAGGCTTTAAACGCGTGCAGGGACCATTTCTGCCATTTTTGAAACTTTGCTGAATCTGATACACCGTAGCGTAGCGCGAGCCCTCCTGCCTATGCCGTCGCGCTACGCGAGTGCCACATCTGGGCAGAATGTGTGTTTTCAGCAACAGTTTGTAATTTCAGGGGCCAAACTTGCAATTTCTTTGTGTGGTAACCAAGTTACCACCTCTCCAAGGCTTTGCACCTGCTCCTAACACTTGTATGGATGAGATTTATTGCTTAATGGCTAAACAATCCACTTGTGATGATCTTGTTCATCACCAACAAGTATAAATAGCCAAGCCATCCATTGTTTCATTTGCTCATTCCTCATTTCCTCCCTTCTTATCTGCTTTGGAAGCTCTCTCAATCTGAATTGGGACTTGTCTTCTTTGTAGAAAAGATAGCAAGGACTATTGTGAGCCTTCTTTCATTCTTTTACTTGCTTTTTCCTTATGTAGTGCAGAAAGTCAAACAGTTTGGCCAACAGTTTGACTTTCGGTTTTGACCATCAATTGGTCAAGTCAAAGTTCAATTGAACTTTGACACGTGATTGTAATCACGATAGTTATAATCCTTCGCGATTATAACCACTGATTACCACGTTATCTAGTTGTAGTGTCGAGTCAAAGTTTCGGTCAAAATGCGTTTTAGCACGCATTTTGCAACGGAACTACTTTAGGGTATCAAAACACTTTGTTTTGATACCAAATCAGTAGGTTAAACATGTTTTGACATGTTTAACTCGACACTATTAGATTAGTGCTTGTTTAGGGTCGTAAGGTAAGCGGTCTAAACAACCGCTTAGCCTTTCGAACCCGACCCGTTTGGTCGATCTTTAGGATCCGACCAAGCTTAGTAAGTGATCATATATTCATAGGGAATAACCACTGAGGTTATAACCTTATGATCACATAGGATTGGTTAGTCATTTGCTAGTTAGCTTGTATGCCCATAGTAAATGACCAAAATGCCCTTTTGAAGCTAAAACCCGTATTTTGATTATGTGAACATATTTTCAACATATAATCTGAATTAGTAACATGTTTAGGGATAATTGGGCATGTAAGACTTGACATAGCACATAGTTAACCATCCGAACCTAGTTTTACGCAAACGACGCATTATAGTGGCTTATGTTACCATAATGTGTCGAAACGGGTCAAAAGCACTTAGGTAGGCCTTCCAATCAGAATGTTGGGACTATTAAATCATGCCATATGAGTTGCAATACTCATTTGATTTATAGAACTTCATTCTATCCTATCTTCCGATTTAGGATCCGATTGTTTAACATAGTGATCCATACTAGGTGCCACTTGATTTCCTTGATTTCCCGAGCTTTGTTAGGACACTTAATCAAGGATACTTGCAATCTCAAGTGAGTACATAGTCCCCTCTTTTACTGTTTTCAATTGTTTTGGGGTGAAACATATATGCCTATCTGTTATTTTCCTGATTTTAAACTATATGATTACACATGCTTAATACATATTCTTTTGACAAATTAAACAATTACCTATGGTTTAAACACTGATTTTCCAAAACTTAATAAACAAATTGTTGGATTGTACCATTTTTTTTATATACATTCACCCAGCCGATTGGTAGTATGATATAGCGCTATAGGACTAGACACCCCATTCCTGTTGTATGGAATGTCAGAAACCAAATTTAAACCAAATAGAAATTGCCTTCGTGGTATTTCTATAGTCTCCAAACTGTAGTTTGATACACTAAGGCTTGATTGAATACCAAATCACACTCTCTTTGTATATGTTGATATACTACAAAAGTACAGTTTGATGTACTCTCAAATGTGATATACCAAAGTATATTTTGATATACTAAGTACAAAATCCAACATATGTTTTAACATACTTTGTTATTTTAAACTAAAGTATATTTTGATATACTACCCAAAGCATAGTTTGATATGCTACTGTTTTCCAAAGTATAGTTTGATATACTACCAACTTTGTTATTTTAAACTAAAGTATATTTTGATATACTATCTAAAGCATAGTTGATATGCTACTTTTAACCAAAGCATAGTTGATATGCTATTTACAAACCAAAGTATAATTTGATATACTACCAATACTTTTATTCTTAAACCAAAGTATACTTGAGATATACTACCGAAACTATTATTTTAATTACTAAAGTATATTTTGATATACTATCCATTTAAATATTTCAAAACTAAAGTATACTATGATATACTATTTGTACAAACTTTTCAAAACCAAAGTATATTTTTGTCTATACTATAAACCCGTTTTCCAAAACGACACATTTTCAGAAACAAAACTTTTACATTAGATTCATGGCTATTTTGAAAAACATAAAACCTTTTCTCATATTATCTAAAGCCATGAATCTAATACACAAAAACCTATGTTACTCACAGGCATTTTTATGCTGACGTGTCTATTTTCATATATGTTTCAGGTACTACTATGTGATGATTGATGATGCATGCTAAACGTAGGATGGACTTGTGCCTTAGCGACTTTAAAACTGAGAAACAATTATTTGTATTTATCTAAATTGTACCAAAACATTGAACTCAATAATTCAATAAAACAAAACTATTTGATCCATGGTTGTGAAACAATGATTCTGTTACAACACTCCCCGACGTTTCCGCCACGATTTGTTGTTTTACGTGGTCGGGGTGTGACAGAAAAGTTGGTATCAGAGCCAATGGTTATAGGGAATTAGGTTATTAGTAATGCTTTAACCTAGACTATAACCTTCCTAGGACCCTAACACAAGTTATCTTGTGTTTAGTCTTAAAACAATACACTTCACCTATCCTTAGGTGATAACCACAACGATAATGCAATAACGAATCCGCTTCGAAAATTAATCATCTATCCTTGGATGATTGATTACTAGGTTTTGAACCCTTCCAGTTTGATTCATCTTTAGCTTTGTGCCTTTTGAGTTTTCAAAATCCCGTCAAAGTTTGGGTCTAAATAATGTGAACACATGCAAACTGGAAGAGTGAATGCCTGTACCCTGAGCTTTCTGTCTAAGGCTAGAGTGTTCGTACAAATCCGCAGTATCGGACCAGTCACTCTACCTGGGAACTCTTGGGGTGAGTGTTCACTTATAGGCGAGCATGTCTTCAGTGATACATTATGTTGACCCATTTACTTTGATTTGTCACAGTGTCGTTTGTTTGTTTTAAGTAACGAACAAATGGTCACAATCCTTATGCATTGTCGATATTCTTAACATCCAGTTTTGAATATCCAATGACATCTCACTCGTTTTTCCCTCATGTTTCTTTGCTCTTTTAGAATATGCCTCCTCGACGTGATCAAGCTCAGGATACCGCCTTGGCAGCCTTAATTGCTCAGCAATTCGCTGCTGTACTCCCGAACCTTATCGCCCAGATAAATCAGGCAAACATTAACAATAACAATGTTCAGTGTACCTTTAAGACATTCAACTCAGCTAAGCCACTCACATTTACTGGGTCTGAAGGGGCCACGGGGCTCCTACAGTGGTTTGAGAGTCTCGAAAGCACGTTTCGTCATGTACAATGCCCAAACGAGCGAAAAGTTGAGTTTGCGTCAAGTGTATTCCAGAAAAGAGCACTCACATGGTGGAATGGCATAATGAGGGATCGAGGTGCCGATGTAGCAATGGCACAAACCTGGGAAGAGCTTCGGGCTCTAATGATGAAGGAATTCTGTCCTCGTCATGAGCTTAGGGCTTTAGAACGGGAATTTGATGATCTCAAACAAGACAGCGGTGAACATCGAGCCTACACTGATCGTTACGAGGAATTGAGTCTGTTATGTCCTACCATGGTTACGCCCTTGGATAAGGCGATTGAAAGATACATCGATGGTCTTCCTGACCCAGTTCAGGATATTGTTACTGGTAGCAACCCCACTACCGTCAGACAAGCCATTGAACTATCTGCCACCCTGACTGAATCTCAAATCAGGAAGGGTAAGCTTTTCCGAAAAGGCGATCCAAGACCATCTGACAAGACAGCACAAGATAAACCAAAGGATAAACAGACCTAGTCCTCTAAGAAGTCGAAGAAGCATAAGGCTTCACAAAACTTCGCAGTAGTTGCTCAGAATGATCAGGTTGCACCAAATCAACCAGCACAGCCTTGTGCTAGGAAGAACTATATTGGTACTGCACCCTTGTGCAACAAATGCAACCGTCATCATGTGAATCAAACACCGTGTCTCAAGTGTACCTACTGTGGGCGATTGGGACATTTGGTTGAAACCTGCCGTCATGTTATCCAAAACCAAAATACTGCAAATCCTGCCGTTGTTCGAGCACAGTTTCCACCTGGATCGTGCTATAACTGTGGTGATCTTACTCACTACAGGAACAATTGCCCAAGACTTGTTAATACAAATCCAGCACGTGGACGAGTATTCAACATAAACGAGGCAAACGCGAACGACAATGCAGCAGTGAACAATTAGTCTTTTGTATTTCCTTTGATTGTTATCTTTTGACATTTGAGACAAATCAGTTATTATAAATAAAATGGTTGTTCCAAATTTTATTTCCAAAACTGATCCGATTGTGTGTTGGCATACCCCTACAATACCGACACCAAAGAACCATGTTCTTTCCAGAACAAACTACTCTTGTGGTTCCTTCATTCTATGATCATTTGTGATCTCCCCAAAAATCCTAAGTACTAGTTTCTTTTAAGAAACAAAGTACAGGTGCAATTCTTAATCAGATACTTGAAGTACCATTTCAAATCTTTGATTTGATAAAGGTGCTATCATAAGTCCTTAATTGGATTCTTTATTTATCCTAATACGAATGTTATAACACGACAGAAACAAATTCCAAATCCTTATAAGATCTTCCTATCTTCATAGTTAGATTCTTGAGGATATTTTAAAGTACTAATTGAAGTCCGTGATTGGATTTCTAGTGTACTTCAAATTCACAAACAAGCTAATAATTAAATTAACGAATACACAATTTGGTGATTTTGTGTTTATGTGTAACTCCAAAGCTCGTTATCTAAGTCCTGGTGGAATCTTCCGTATTTTCATATGTTAGATTCTCAGAAGGATACTCAAAGTACTGTCTTAAATCCTTAAGGGGCTTCTATGCAAATAGTAAGAACCTTGGATTCCAAAGTGCTGATTCAAAACGATTATTTGGTTCCGAGTTATAAAGATCCCTTAAGTGGTCTATTTAAAGAGATCATACAACGGTCTAGTTAAGGAAGATCATGTGTTGATCTGGTTAAAAGGATCGTTCATTGATCTAGTTAAAAAGATCCTTTGGTGGTCTAGTCAAGTCATTTCATGGTTATTCGATTGATTTTACCCTACACATTATGAGATGAACTGTGCGGACTGTGCAAGGAATTACGTAATTATGGATGCATACGTAATTATGGAATTCAGTGCACAGAAACCACAACAAGTTTTATCATGTGTTAAGACCTATAGTGATAAGAATAACGAGACGGGAACAATGTAAAAAGGGCATGGTGGATACGCCGCTGGTACTTCCTATATATAAGTGTTCCTTATTACATTGCGAAAGTAGCGTTATTTAAATTACTAGAAGTCCTGGACCTTGACCAATGTCATTCTATTTTGGAATCTCCGACTTTGATTTCGAGCACACACAAGTTTCCTATAATAGTCTTCATAGGAAACATCCTCCTATCCGTCGTTCGAAACCCCATGTGTTTGTTACTGCAACATTTTGGCAGTTAACAGATTCGCTAAGAATCCAAACGTGACCTAGAGTTCTACTCGGGAAACGAAGGATTCACTTGAAAGCGAAACGATCACAGTTGTCTTCACAAGTTTCCTCTAGAATTAAATTTCGGGACGAAATTTCCTAAAGTAGGGGAGACTGTGACACCTGTGTCACCACGAACACCAAACAAATGCCAAACCTATGAAACATTGTGTTTCATACTTGGGATTTGTATAAATATGTGTATCCTTTGCACATATCAATTTTTGTTCAATTCCGAGCTTTAAATCGCTTTCTGGAAAGTTAGATGCGCACTGGTGCGTAAACGTAATCAGTTTTAGCGCAACAAACACTCCGGAATAGTGAAATAGGCTTAACATACTTTAAATGACCTTTACATAACTTAGAAATAAGTTTTGGAAGGTTTGGTATGGCAAAAACAAGTTTATTCAATCGCAGGGACTATTTGCATCAAACTGCGAAACTATACCGATTCGTAAGGTAACGGATAGTCCGGAACTTGATCATAAGTTAAACATACCATATATAACCTAATCATAGCTTAGAAACAAGCTTTGAGTGGTTCGGTGTGCGAAAACATGCTTATGTGATCTTTCAGGGACTAAAAGTGTCAAAAACGGCGTAAGTTTGCATTTTCGCGCATATCTTACGTTCTGAACACATCTGGACATCCAAAATTTTTGTACACACTAAAATATTTTTATTTTAGTGATCGGCGTGCAAAAATTCCATTCGTCGCTTAATTTGGATCGATTTTTGCGTTCGTTACGACTTCCGTCGTAATTAACCGAACAACGCGATCGTACGACCAAACGAACCGACATCCGAGATATTTTTGAGCATGTTTTGAGTCCCCTATACTTTAACTTTATTTTAGAGCCTTGAAATGAGGTTAACGAGGTTTAAACGCATCGAAAAAGGCTTTAAACGCGTGCAGGGACCATTTCTGCCATTTTTGAAACTTTGCTGAATCTGATACACCGTAGCGTAGCGCGAGCCCTCCTGCCTATGCCGTCGCGCTACGCGAGTGCCACATCTGGGCAGAATGTGTGTTTTCAGCAACAGTTTGTAATTTCAGGGGCCAAACTTGCAATTTCTTTGTGTGGTAACCAAGTTACCACCTCTCCAAGGCTTTGCACCTGCTCCTAACACTTGTATGGATGAGATTTATTGCTTAATGGCTAAACAATCCACTTGTGATGATCTTGTTCATCACCAACAAGTATAAATAGCCAAGCCATCCATTGTTTCATTTGCTCATTCCTCATTTCCTCCCTTCTTATCTGCTTTGGAAGCTCTCTCAATCTGAATTGGGACTTGTCTTCTTTGTAGAAAAGATAGCAAGGACTATTGTGAGCCTTCTTTCATTCTTTTACTTGCTTTTTCCTTATGTAGTGCAGAAAGTCAAACAGTTTGGCCAACAGTTTGACTTTCGGTTTTGACCATCAATTGGTCAAGTCAAAGTTCAATTGAACTTTGACACGTGATTGTAATCACGATAGTTATAATCCTTCGCGGTTATAACCACTGATTACCACGTTATCTAGTTGTAGTGTCGAGTCAAAGTTTCGGTCAAAATGCGTTTTAGCACGCATTTTGCAACGGAACTACTTTAGGGTATCAAAACACTTTGTTTTGATACCAAATCAGTAGGTTAAACATGTTTTGACATGTTTAACTCGACACTATTAGATTAGTGCTTGTTTAGGGTCGTAAGGTAAGCGGTCTAAACAACCGCTTAGCCTTCCGAACCCGACCTGTTTGGTCGATCTTTAGGATCCGACCAAGCTTAGTAAGTGATCATATATTCATAGGGAATAACCACTGAGGTTATAACCTTATGATCACATAGGATTGGTTAGTCATTTGCTAGTTAGCTTGTATGCCCATAGTAAATGACCAAAATGCCCTTTTGAAGCTAAAACCCGTATTTTGATTATGTGAACATATTTTCAACATATAATCTGAATTAGTAACATGTTTAGGGATAATTGGGCATGTAAGACTTGACATAGCACATAGTTAACCATCCGAACCTAGTTTTACGCAAACGACGCATTATAGTGGCTTATGTTACCATAATGTGTCGAAACGGGTCAAAAGCACTTAGGTAGGCCTTCCAATCAGAATGTTGGGACTATTAAATCATGCCATATGAGTTGCAATACTCATTTGATTTATAGAACTTCATTCTATCCTATCTTCCGATTTAGGATCCGATTGTTTAACATAGTGATCCATACTAGGTGCCACTTGATTTCCTTGATTTCCCGAGCTTTGTTAGGACACTTAATCAAGGATACTTGCAATCTCAAGTGAGTACATAGTCCCCTCTTTTACTGTTTTCAATTGTTTTGGGGTGAAACATATATGCCTATCTGTTATTTTCCTGATTTTAAACTATATGATTACACATGCTTAATACATATTCTTTTGACAAATTAAACAATTACCTATGGTTTAAACACTGATTTTCCAAAACTTAATAAACAAATTGTTGGATTGTACCATTTTTTTATATACATTCACCCAGCCGATTGGTAGTATGATATAGCGCTATAGGACTAGACACCCCATTCCTGTTGTATGGAATGTCAGAAACCAAATTTAAACCAAATAGAAATTGCCTTCGTGGTATTTCTATAGTCTCCAAACTGTAGTTTGATACACTAAGGCTTGATTGAATACCAAATCACACTCTCTTTGTATATGTTGATATACTACAAAAGTACAGTTTGATGTACTCTCAAATGTGATATACCAAAGTATATTTTGATATACTAAGTACAAAATCCAACATATGTTTTATCATACTTTGTTATTTTAAACTAAAGTATATTTTGATATACTACCCAAAGCATAGTTTGATATGCTACTGTTTTCCAAAGTATAGTTTGATATACTACCAACTTTGTTATTTTAAACTAAAGTATATTTTGATATACTATCTAAAGCATAGTTGATATGCTACTTTTAACCAAAGCATAGTTGATATGCTATTTACAAACCAAAGTATAATTTGATATACTACCAATACTTTTATTCTTAAACCAAAGTATACTTGAGATATACTACCGAAACTATTATTTTAATTACTAAAGTATATTTTGATATACTATCCATTTAACTATTTCAAAACTAAAGTATACTATGATATACTATTTGTACAAACTTTTCAAAACCAAAGTATATTTTTGTCTATACTATAAACCCGTTTTCCAAAACGACACATTTTCAGAAACAAAACTTTTACATTAGATTCATGGCTATTTTGAAAAACATAAAACCTTTTCTCATATTATCTAAAGCCATGAATCTAATACACAAAAACCTATGTTACTCACAGGCATTTTTATGCTGACGTGTCTATTTTCATATATGTTTCAGGTACTACTATGTGATGATTGATGATGCATGCTAAACGTAGGATGGACTTGTGCCTTAGCGACTTTAAAACTGAGAAACAATTATTTGTATTTATCTAAATTGTACCAAAACATTGAACTCAATAATTCAATAAAACAAAACTATTTGATCCATGGTTGTGAAACAATGATTCTGTTACAACACTCCCCGACGTTTCCGCCACGATTTGTTGTTTTACGTGGTCGGGGTGTGACATGATTGACATGGATGGCGAGAAACAGGAGATCATCCAGGATGCCAAGGTCTCTGCCGCAACTGCTATGTACAAGATACAACTACAAATGGCTGCGGAGGCTCAGGATCCTGCCTTTGACAAAAGCTCATGGGACGTGGAGGGTTGGAAGGCAAGATTGGCAGAGCTGGAGGATGAGGACGAAGCAGAGGAGATCCCAATGCTGGAGGGCGGTGATGCTGACAAGGATCAGGGTGGAGAAGCTGGTGGTGATGGAGCAGCAAAGGTGTGAGCTGCTGGATTGGGCGATGATGGATATTTCGAGACTAGGCCGGAGCCCAATTTTTTGAGTTTGGTAGTGGTTTGTTTGTGGTTGTTGATGTTTGAAACAATTATGGTTTGTAACTTGAACAATAGTTTTTAGGGTTAAGGATCATGGATCCTTTGGACAATAGGTAGGATTACAAAAGGTGGAGGGATCCTCTGTTTGGGGGATGAAGCCTTTGTGATCCTGCCGCCTTTAATTTCCTGCACCTGCTAAGACCGCATAGACAATGGACACCCTTTGCCAACCCATGTGGACGGGCCACGTTTTGCTGGTAGAAATGTGGGTTGGCAATTTTGACAACTTTTTGAAAGGGTTTAAGATCCTTTTGTTAATAATATAACTCTAATCTTTCTGGCTTATCTCGTGTTGTTATCCTTTATTTATCTTCTTATTTTCCAGTTTGTTTTAGAAACATATTTGTTAGAGTAACAAGAGTTGAGCAAACCATGTTTAATAAATTTAGGATATGATCCTAGATCAAATATCCTGATACTGAAAATTTTTGAAGCAATCAATTTCAAGGATCATAGGTTTAGTTGTCAAAGTGTAAGGGTTGTTTAGTATAATCAAAATAGTCAAGGATCATACCTGAGGATCCAAGTTAGGATCCTAACCTTTAATCAAGATAACCATAAGTGAAATTTTAACGGATAACAAGGATTAAGGATCCTTATTTGTTTAGCTTCGAGAACCTGAAAAATGGAACATAACTTGGGACTAAGCCAATGTAAAAGATAAATTAGTAGCTGGGGACATGCCCAAAGGATAACGGGGGATGATCCCAAAGGATCACTGGGGACAAGCCCAAAGGATAACCGGGGACAAGCCCAAAGGATAACTGGGGACAAGCCCAAAGGATCGTATGTAAACTGGAGTATGGCCCTTACTGGCGACTATCCAAACTTAGTGACATGAAAATGTCAAAACCTTAGCTAACGTGAAAATGTTAGAAACCTTATGAACGGGTGTATGGTACGTCTACCATTATACGTAGGATCCTGGGTATAGCCAGTACGATGAGGTTGTCAGCCCCGGAAGTGGGTACTGGTCCCAAAGACGTGAACTATATCAGGATCATCGTGCGCTGCTGGCGGAAACTGGGGATAATCCCAAGGATAACTGGGGACAAGCCCAAGGATCTGCGTTGCTTTTGAAGATCTTTGACAATATGCTGTAGATACCTGAACTATCATAACTCAAATGGTTCGTGAGAAGAGGATGAAGGATACAGGATCCTTATCCTTTGGTAAAAAGTAAGGAAATGTAAATGTTTTAAGATAAGGACATTACCAGATTAAGGATCACTGACATCACCGGGATCCTTCGAGGATACTTCAATAAAAGGATCACATGCTTGAAGGATCATGTTCACATAAAGTATCTCTTTAAGTGAACAGCATTCCAGGCTCTTGGTAACAAGTTTCCTTCCATGGTTAGCAATCTGTATGCCCCCTTTCCTGCTTCAGCTTCGATCAAGTAAGGGCCTTCCCACTTTGGTGCTAACTTCCCGTCAGCAGGATTAATAGTGTTTTGGAATGCTTTTCTCAACACCATATCTTCGACTTGAAACTTCCTTATCCTAACATTTTTGTTGTAAGCACCAGCCATTCTTTGTTGGTAGCTTGCCATCCTTATCCTAGCCAGATCCCTGATTTCCTCAATAGTATCCAAATCCTGAGCCAGGATTGTAGCATTCTCTTCAGGATCACGAGCACTTGTTCTAGCAGTTGGGATCACCATCTCTGTTGGGATCACTGCTTCTGCCCCAAATACTAAAGAAAAAGGTGTTTGACCAGTGGCATTCTTGGGAGTTGTTCTATCAGCCCATAGCACATAAGGTAACTCCTCTGCCCATTTTCCCTTCTTGGATCCTAGCTTCTTCTTCAGATTGTTGATGATGATCTTATTGGATGATTCTGCTTGGCCATTGGCTTGTGGATGAACTGGTGTTGATGTTATCATCTTGATTCCCCAACTGTCACAAAAGTTAGTAGTTCTGCTTCTAATGAATTGGGAACCATTATCACATACAATTTCAGAGGGAATGCCAAATCTAGTTATAATGTTTCTTTTGATAAAGGATATAACTTCTTTTTCTCTGACTTGAGCAAAAGCTTCAGCTTCTATCCACTTAGAGAAGTAGTCAGTCATGGCAAGCATAAATACTTTTCCACCAGGTGCTTTATGGAGCTTGCCAACTATATCCATCCCCCATCTCATGAATGGCCAAGAGGATGGTATGGGGTGTAGCAATTCAGCTGGTTGATGAAGGATATTGCTGTGTCTTTGACAAGGATCACATTTCCTAGCATATTCTACAGCATCCCTTTTCATGGTTGGCCAGTAGTATCCTGTTCTAAGGATCCTTGAGAACAATGCCCTGCCCCCAGTGTGGTTTCCACAATCTCCTTCATGGAAGTCTCTCAACACTTCTTCAATTTCAGGATCCTCGATACATCTCAAATATGGTCCTGCAAGAGATCGTTTATATAGCACATTATTTAAGATTGTGAATTGAGATACCTTAATCCTGAAGGCTCTAGGATTTTCTCCCATCGGAATCTCCCCGTATTGCAAGTATCTTATGATTGGTGAGATCCATGATCCTGCATAAGATTAAGCTTCCTCACTAGGGATTACTGCAGTATCCTCTTCTATTTCCATGGCTACCTGATTTTCAATAGCAGGAGCCAGGATATGGATGATAGGGATACTTATATCTTTTGGAATCTTTAAGGATGATCCTAAGTTGGCCAATGCATCAGCTTCCGTGTTATCCTCCCTTGGTACCTGTGTTAAGCTGAAAGAGACAAAAGAGAGTGCCAATTCCTTGACTATCTCTAAATATTTGGTTAGTTTTTCACCTTTAACAGCATAGGATCCATTAAAGTGATTGGTGATCAATAATGAGTCTACATATACTTTAAGATACTTTACCCCCATATCCTTACCAATTTGTAAGCCAGCAATTAAGGCTTCATATTCAGCCTCATTGTTAGTTGCTTGGAACTCACAGGCTATGGAGTGGGGTATTATGTCCCCCTGTGGCGATTTTAGTAGTATCCCGAGCCCTGTGCCCTTGACATTTGAGGATCCATCAGTGTGTAGTATCCAAGGATCCTTGGTCTCATCCAGCTGATGGACTTCCAATTCTGCTTCTTTTTGTAGATCACTACTGAAATCAGCCACAAAGTCAGCTAATGCTTGGGATTTAATGGCTGTTCTTGGCTCATATCTTATATCATGGGCACTAAGCTTTACTGCCCACTTAGCCATTCTTCCTGACATCTCTGGTTTCCTGAGGACATTCTTAATTGGAAAGTTAGTTCTAACAACAATAGTATGGGTTTCAAAATAATGCCTTAACTTAGTTGATGCCATGATTAATGCAAGAATAAGTTTTCGAGGTGTGAGTACCTGGATTCGGCATCAAGTAAACTCTTACTTACATAGTAGATAGGATATTGTGTACCTTCATGATCCTTAACAAGGACAGCACTTACAGCGGTTGAGGATACCGCCAAATATAAGGATAACACATCTCCTTTTTCGGGCTTTGTTAATGCTGGTGCTGAGGACATATATTCTTTAAGGGCTTGTAAAGCATTCTCATGTTTCTCAGTCCATTCAAACTTCTTGTTCTTCCTTAGGATATCGTAAAATTCTTTACATTTTTCTGAGGATTTTGATATGAACCTGTTCAGAGCTGCTATCCTGCCTGTTAGCCTTTGCACATCCTTAGCATTGGCAGGGGACTTGATGTTCACTAGTGCTTTAATTTGCTCCGGACTTGCTTCAATGCCCCTCTGAGTTACCATATATCCTAGGAATTTACCTGCCTTAACGCCAAAGTGGCATTTTGAAGGATTAAGCTTCATGTTGTAATTATCAAGGATATCAAATGCTTCTTCCAAATCCCTTAGGTGATCCTCAGCTTTCTTTGATTTGACTACCATATCATCTATGTATACTTCCATAGTTTGTCCAATTTGATCTTTGAACATCATATTCACCAGCCTTTGATATGTTGCACCTGCATTTCTTAATCCAAAAGGCATGGCAATATAACAATACAAACCTGTTGGGGTCATAAAGGCTGTATCCTCTTGGTCAGATGGTTCCATCTGAATTTGTTGGAATCCAGATGATGCATCCATAAAGGTCAACAGTTCATGCCCCGCTGTTGCATCCACCATGGAGTCAATGTGGGGTAATGGGAAAGGATCCTTGGGACATGCCTTATTCAGATCAGTGAAATCGACACATACCCTCCACTTTCCGTTTTTCTTTTGGACAACGACCACATTGGATAACCATTTTGGATACTTTACCTCTCTGATCATACCTGCTCGAAGTAGTCTCTCTACTTCTTCTTGGATAATGGCATTCCTTTCTGGTGCAAACTTCCTCCTTTTTTGATGGATTGGTTTGATAGACCTGTCAATGCCAAGTTTGTGAGTAATAATATCCTTAGATATACCTGTCATATCTTCATGTTTCCAAGCAAAGGTAGATTTTCTTCTTTTGAGGAAGGATATTAAGTCTTCTTTCATCTTGCCAAGGATCCCTGATCCGATATAGATTTTTGATTCAGGATCACTAGGATCCAAGAGGATTTCGTCCACATCTTGTTCCCTTGCCTCCAAGACATTCCTCGGAGGATACTGTAATTGCTATTGCTCCCTTGGCTTCGAGGTTGGCTTCATGGATGAGGTATAACAATCCTTAGCCTCCTGCTGATCACTGTCGATCTTGATTATTCCCCATGGGCTAGGGAGCTTCACACATTGATGGTAGGTGGATGGGACTGCTTTCATATCATGTATCCAAGGCCTGCCAAGGATAACATTGCAACAAGATAAAGAGTCAATAACACAAAATTTCTGATAATTATGTAATCCTTCCACGTAGATTGGGAGTTTGATGTCCCCCAGAGTTTTCTTCGTTTCTCCACTGAATCCTACAAGCACGGAGGATCTTGGTGTGATGTCTGATTCTGGAATACCCATTTTCTTCAGAACATCAAGCTGGATAATGTTCACTGAGCTTCCTCCATCGATAAGGATCCTGCGGACAAAATGGTTAGAGATAAAGAGAGTAATAACTAAACTATCATGATGAGGATCCTGAATGTTAATGCGATCATCCTCATCAAACGTTATCCTCTTCCCCTCTGAGACGCTTGATGTCCTAATAGGTCTTTCTCCATTATCCATTTTTGACTCCTTTGCATGCCTTTTGGCCGCCGAGAAGGATGTACCACAGATGTCTGATCTCCGGAAATAAAGTTGATCACTTGTGCATTTGCCGGAGGTGCTGGAGCCTTTTCAGGGATCCTTTCAGGATCCTGAGTCCTTTGCTTTTTTCTTCCAACAATTCTTTTAGGTGCCCCTTGCTTAACAGATATCCAATTTCTTTTCTTAAAGCTATGCATTCTTCAGTTAGGTGCCCAAAATCCTCATGGTATGCACACCATTTTGACTTGTCTTTAGTCCCGGATGGTTTATCATTCTTCTTGGGCCACCTAGCTTTTTCACCTAGATTCTGCATTGCAATGATTAGTTCATGATTATCAACGGAAAAACAAGTATTCTGAGATTGGAGGATAATCTTCATCATCCTCTTCTTGGTCAACAGCATGCACATTCTGGTTCTCATTTCTATGGTAGGATTTGAATTTGTTGTTCTTGAAGGAGGATCCTTGCTTCTCCTGTTTTTGAGGATCCTACTTGTCTCTCCTGGATCCTCTTGTCATCCTCTAGCCGGATGAACCTGAGTGCCCGAGTCATTACTTCATCTAGATTCCTGCATGGTGTCATAACAAGATCATCATAGAATAATGAATCCTTAAGCAGTCCCATTTTGAAGGCTTCAACAGCCGTAGCCATATCCAAGTTGGGAATGTCCAAGGATTCTTTACTGAATTTAGTTATATAATCCCTTAATGATTCATTATGACTTTGAGTTACCCTATATAAATCACTGGTTAATCTTTCAATTTTCTACTACAAGAGAATTGGTTATTGAATAAATTAACTAAATTAGCAAATGAAGTAATAGAGTAAGGGGAAGACTTAGCAGCCACTTAAGAGCTGATCCAGTAAGAGTGGATCCAAATCCTTTACATAGGCATGCTTCCTTCAACTTTTCTGGGATAGGATTGATCTCCATCCTCTCCCTGTATTGTGCTATGTGTTCCTCTGGATCCGTTGTACCATCATACAGCTTCATAGTAGGGATATGGAACCTTTGGGGTACCTCTGCATCACAAATTGGTGGTGCAAAGCGAGATACCTTGTGGCTTCCATCTGCAATCTCTGGGATAGGCTTGACTACCCCTGGAACACTTGAGATCATATCTTTTAGCTTCTGCAATTCCCTGGCCATAGCATGATTGATACCTGTATCCTGCATGAATCCATGGTTAGTGGTAGATAATTATTTAAAGTGTTACCTCCTATTGGGTTCAAGTTAGTGAATCCATATTGCTGGGATTCTTGAATAACGGAGGGACCAGTGGAAGCAATGGTCTGCATTGAATGAAGTCCCCTTGATGGACATCTAGACTTTCCTGTTTGCAAACTTTTTAGGGATCCTGGCATCTGGAAGGATCCTGGTAGGATCCTGGTATCTGGGAGGATCCTGGTATCTGGGATGATCCTGGAACGAAGGAGGATCCTTGAACCTGGAATGATCCTTGGAACAAAGGAGGATCCTTGACCCTGGATGATCCTGGAACAAAGTAGGATCCTTGAAACTGCTGTGCTCCCGGATAGGCTCCCGAATTCATGAAGGATCCCAATGCTGGGGATAGGATCCTGCCGGCTGAAAGTGTGAGCCTGATGCCTGAGTCATTGCTGTCGATCCGGGTGCAATCCTCTTGGTTCTCCCATAATTTGCACGTCTGGAATTCCCCGATGGCTGAGAAGTGATCATTGGAGTATCAAGCTCAAGGATTTGGGCATCAGTGGGGAATTGATCCTCTGCCGTTCTCTTTTGTCTTTTTGAGATCTCCAATTTCCCTGAGGAATCCTATCATTAGTTTCATCCTGCCGCTGCATACGATCCTTCATCTGCAAAATCAAAGTAAATACATCACTAGTACTGGGAATATTAAGAATTCATAACAGAAGAAGATGGAGGTTTAGAGTTAGTAGGAGTTTGTCTCTTCTCAGCATTCTTCTGGGATCCTGCCGGGTGGGGAGGCAGAGTGTTCTGAGATGAGGTGACTGCAGACATCGCCGTGGACATGTTTTTCAATGATGAAGCCATGTAATTCTCTGAAATGATTTCAAACAACAGGTTTTCTTATGAATGAAGCACCAATTGCCCCACGGTGGGCGCCAAACTGTTTTGGTCAAAAATCACACAAGGATAATGTAACCAAACTTTATGTAAACGGGGTATGATGTTTGGTTAATTATAAAAGTAAAGGATCACTTTATGAGAAATATGCAAAGACACAATGATTTATACGAGGAAAAAGCCCTTGATCAATGTATGATCTCCGGCATAAAAAACCTCGGTGATGGCAACTACCGATCACCAACTTCAATATAAGAAAAATATAGTTACAACTTCGGATGATAATGAGCTGAGTACAAAGATCACTATAGTTTCGAGTGTCTAAGCGTGTGAGAATTGTGTTGTGTGTTCTTCCGAATGAGGAAGAGTGTTATATATACAAGTGTAGGTGACCTATTTTAGGTAAAAAGACTAATAATCAGCTCATTACCCTTTAGAAATAAAAGTAAATCTAGCCTAAATTATCGCCCTTAAATCATGCCAAGTTTCCATATCCTTCACAACGTCCATATCCGATTAAGCACATGCCATAGTTGTGAAGACGTGTCCTTTAATTGTGATGCTAAGAGCGGATCCTGCTAGTCATTCCTGCAAAACAACATTAAATTCAACGAAAGCAACTGTTAGCATGAGGATCCTATGATGGTCCGTGATCCTGATCCTGGAGTCTGCTGAGGATCACTATCTGCCAAAGAAACAAGGATCACTGGTTAGGATCACATGTGAGGATCATGTATTGTAAAAATCCAGCCCTAACAGCAATCCTTAGCCTCTTGCTGGTCACTGTCGATCTTGATTATCCCCCATGGGCTAGGGAGTTTCACACATTGATGGTAGGTAGATGGGACTGCTTTCATATCAGGTATCCAGGGCCTGCCAAGGATAACATTACAACAAGATAAACAGTCAATGACACAAAATTTTTGATAATTATGTAATCCTTCCACGTAGATTGGGAGTTTAATGTCCCCCAGAGTTTTCTTCGTTTCTCCACTGAATCCCACAAGCACGGAGGATCTTGGTGTGATGTCTGATTCTGGGATACCCATTTTCTTTAGAACATCAAGCTGGATAATGTTTACTGAGCTTCCTCCGTCGATAAGGATCCTGCGGACAAAATGGTTAGAAATAAAGAGAGTAATAACTAAACTATCATGATGAGGATCCTGGATGTTAATGCGATCATCCTCATCAAACGTTATCGTCTTTCCTTCCGAGACACTTGATGTTCGAATAGGTCTTTCTCCATTATCCATTTTTGCTTCCTTTGCATGCCTTTTGGCTGCCGAGAAGGATGTACCACAAATATCTGATCCTCCGAAAATAAAGTTGATCACTTGTTGCATTCGCCGGAGGGGCTGGAGCCTTTTCAGGGATCCTTTCAGGATCCTGAGTCCTTTGCTTTTTTTCTTCCAACAATTCTTTTAGATGCCCCTTGCTTAGCAGATATCCAATCTCTTTTCTTAATGCTTATGCATTCTTCAGTTAGATGCCCGAAATCCTCGTGGTATGCACACCACTTTGACTTGTCTTTAGTCCCGGATGGTTTGTCATTCTTTCTGGGCCATCTGGCTTTTTCTCCTAGATTCTGCATTGCAAGGATTAGTTCATGATTGTCAACAGAAAAACAATATTCAGAAATTCGGAGGATAATCCTCATCATCCTTCTTCTTGGTCAACAGCATGCACGTTCTGGTTGTCATTTCTATGGTAGGATTTGAATTTATTGCTTCTTTGAAGGAGGATCCTTGCTTCTCCTGTTTTGAGGATCCTACTTGTCTCTCCTAGATCCTCTTGTCATCCTCTAGCCGGATGAACCTGAGTGCCCGAGTTCTTACTTCATCTAGGTTCCTGCACGGTGTCATAACAAGATCATCATAGAACAATGAATCCTTAAGCAGTCCCATTTTGAAGGCCTCAACAGCCGTGGCCATATCCAAGTTGGGAATGTCCAAGGATTCTTTACTGAATTTAGTTATATAATCCCTTAATGATTCATTATGACTTTGAGTTATCCTATATAAATCACTAGTTAATCTTTCAAATTTTCTACTACAAGAGAATTGGTTATTGAATAAGTTAACTAAATTAGCAAATGAAGTGATAGAGTAAGGGGGAAGACTTAGCAGCCATTTAAGAGCTGATCCAGTAAGGGTGGATCCAAATCCTTTACATAGGCATGCTTCCTTTAACTTTTCTGGGATTGGATTGATCTCCATCCTCTCCCTGTATTGTGCTATGTGCTCCTCAGGATCCGTTGTACCATCATACAGCTTCATAGTAGGGATATGGAACCTTTTGGGTATCTGCATCACAAATTGGTGGTGCAAAACGAGATACCTTATGGCTTCCATCTGCAATCTCTGGGATAGGCTTGACTACCCCTGGAACACTTGAGATCATATCCTTCAGCTTCTGTAACTCCCTGGCCATAGCATGATTGATACCTGTATCCTGCACGAATCCATGGTTAGTGGTAAGATAATTATTTAAGGTGTTACCTCCCATCGGGTTCAAGTTAGGAACATTGGGTGTGAATCCATATTGCTGGGATTCTGGGATAATGGATGGACCAGTGGAAGCAATGGTCTGCATTGGAATAAAATCTCCTTGATGGACATCTAGGCTTCCTGTTTGCAAACTCTTTAGGGATCCTGGCATCTGGAAGGATCCTGGTATCTGAGACGATCCTGGAACGAAGGAGGATCCTTGAACCTGGGATGATCCTGGAACAAAGGAGGATCCTTGAACCTGGGATGATCCCGGAACGAAGGAGGATCCTTGAACCTGGGATGATCCTGGAACAAAGGAGGATCCTAAGCTCATGAAGGATCCCAAATGCTGGGCGTAGGATCCCGCCGGTTGGAAATATGATCCTGATGCCTGAGTCATTGTTGCTGGGCTGAAATGCACTCCTCTTGATCCACCCATATATTGAAATGTCTGGGACCTCTGATGGCTGAGAAGTAATCATTGGGTATCAAAATTCAAAGATTGGGCATAGTGGGAATGATCCTCTGCCGGTTTCTTTTGCCATTTTGAGATCTCCGATTTCTCTTGAGGATCCTGTCATTAGTTTCATCCTGCTGCTGCATACGATCCCTCATCTGCAAAATCAAAGTAAATATATCACTAGTACTGGAACAGAAGAAGTCTAGAGCAGAAGATGATGGTTTAGAGGAGATAGAAGTTGGTCTCTTCTCAGCATTTTTTCTGAGATCCAGCTTGGTGGTGGAGGCAAAGGTGGAATGCCAGTAGATGAATTGACTGCCGACATCGCTGTGGATGTATTCTTCAATGATGAAGCATGTAACTCTTTGAAATGATTTCGAACAGAAAGTTTTCTTATGAATGAAGCACCAATGCCCCACGGTGGGCGCCAAACTGTTTTGGTCAAAAATCTCACAAGGATAATGCAACCAAACTCTAAGTAAGCGGGGAATGATGCTTGGTTTGTTGAAAAAGTAAAGGATCACTTTAGTAAGAAATATGCAAGTGACACAAGGATTTATACGAGGAAAAGCCCTTGATCAATGTATGATCTCCGGCATAAAAAACCTCGGGTGATGGCAACTACCGATCACCAAACTTAATATAAGAAAAATGGTTACAACTTCGGATGATAATGAGCTGAGTACAAGGATCACTATAGTTTCGAGTGGCTAAGCGTGTGAGAATTGTGTTGTGTGTCTTCCGAATGGGGAAGAGTGTTATATATACAAGTGTAGGTGGCCTATTTTAGGTAAAAAGACTAATAATCAGCTCATTACCCCTTTAAAATAAAAGTAAATCTAGCCTAAATTATCGCCCTTAAATCATGCCAAGTTTCCATATCCTT
>NW_023395548.1:0-44435 GCF_002127325.2 Helianthus annuus | reverse complement strand
GGAAACTGATTGAAAAAGGTGCGGATATTTTGCCTTCATTTGGTCTTCACGTTCCCAAGTAAACTCGGGTCCTCGTTTAGATTCCCAACGAACTTTGACCAAAGGAATGCGCTTGCGTTTGAGCCACTTGACTTCACGTTCCATGATTTCTACCGGTTTCTCGACAAACTTCAGTGTTTTATCGACACGAATTTCGTCAAGCGGTATGTGGAGGTTTTCATCAGCTAAACACCTCTTGAGATTGGACACGTGAAAGGTTGGATGGACATTTCCAAGTTCAGGAGGTAACTCAAGTCTGTAGGCTACCTTACCGATTCTTTCGACGATCTTGAATGGTCCAACGTATCTAGGTGCAAGTTTTCCTTTCTTTCCAAATCTGGTCACACCTTTCCAAGGTGAGACCTTAAGTAATACACGATCACCGACTTGAAAATCCAAGGGTTTGCGTTTTAGGTCCGCGTAACTCTTCTGACGGCTTCTAGCTGTCTGAAGGTTATCACGTACTTTCTTTACCTTTTCTGTTGTCTCTAAAATGAGGGCAGGTCCAGTAAGCTGAGCCTCGCCGATCTCATTCCAGCAGACTGGTGAACGACATTTTCGACCATAGAGAGCCTCGAAAGGAGCCATGTTGATGCTGGAGTGATAACTATTGTTGTAGGAGAATTCAATCAACGGAAGATGTGGATCCCAACTACCACCAAAGTCGATCACACAAGCTCTAAGCATATCCTCCAGTGTCTGGATTGTTCTTTCAGATTGACCATCCGTTTGCGGATGATAAGCTTTGCTCAAATTAAGTTGAGATCCCATAGCAGACTGCATGGTTCTCCAAAAATGAGAAGTGAAACGAGCATCTCTGTCAGAAATGATGTTCAAAGGAACACCATGTCGTGCTACAATTTCATCCACGTAGATTTGAGCAAGTTTGTCAGCCGAATAATCCTCACGGATTGGCAAGAAATGTGCTGACTTGGTAAGACGATCAACGACTACCCAGATGGCATCGTGACCTTTCTTTGTGCGCGGAAGTTTAGTAATGAGATCCATAGTAATGTTTTCCCATTTCCAAACTGGGATCTCCGGTTGCTCTAATAATCCGGAAGGACACTGATGTTCAGCCTTAACCTTGAGACAAGTAAGGCATTTGGATACGTATAAGGCAATGTCTTTCTTCATACCAGGCCACCAATACTGAATACGAAGATCCTTATACATCTTATCTGAGCCAGGATGAATGGAATAACGAGACTTATGGGCTTCATCCATAAGCAAGGTACGAAGATCATCTTGGCTTGGGACCCACAAACGGTCCATGAAATAGTACGATCCATTGTCTTTCAGTTCAAGAGCAGGTGTTATGTGATAAGGGAATTCCTTATCCATTAAACCTTGTGAAACACAAGCTTGTTGAGCCTGAGAAATACGGGCTTGTATATCGGTTTGAATAACGGATTGGACACGTACACAATGAAGCTTAGTACGTTCCTTGCGACTTAATGCATCGGCTACGACATTCGCCTTACCAGGATGGTAGCGAATCTCGCAGTCGTAGTCGTTTAGAAGTTCAACCCAACGTCGTTGTCTCATGTTGAGCTCTTTTTGATTGAAGATATGCTGAAGACTTTTGTGGTCTGTGAAAACCACACATTTTGTACCATACAAGTAGTGTCTCCAGATTTTGAGAGCGAAGACAACTGCACCCAACTCTAGATCATGAGTGGTGTAGTTCTTCTCATGAATCTTTAACTGCCTTGATGCGTATGCTATGACTTTGTTTCTTTGCATCAGGACGCAGCCAAGGCCTAATTTAGATGCGTCGCAATAAACGACGAAATCATCATTGCCCTCAGGCAATGTGAGGACAGGTGCGTCGCAAAGCTTTTGTTTCAAAGTCTGAAACGCTTCCTCTTGTTTGACTCCCCATTCAAATGGTTTGTTCTTCTGAGTTAGAGCAGTTAGAGGAACTGCAATCTTTGAGAAGTTTTCAATGAAGCGGCGGTAATAACCCGCTAGACCAAGAAAAGAACGAACTTCAGTAGGGGTAGTAGGTGTATCCCAATCCTTAATCGCACTGATCTTGGAGGGATCTACATGAATACCTTGTTCGTTGACAATATGTCCTAAGAATTGAACCTCTTTAAGCCAGAATTCACACTTGGAGAATTTGGCAAAAAGTTGTTCTTTCTTTAGGAGTTCCAATGTAAGACGAAGATGTTGCTCATGATCAGCTCGCGTCTTAGAATATATCAAAATGTCGTCAATGAAAACGATGATGAACTTATCTAAATAAGGCTTGCAGACCCTATTCATTAAGTCCATGAAAACAGCAGGAGCATTAGTCAAACCGAATGGCATGACTGTGAACTCATAATGTCCATAACGAGTACGGAACGCTGTCTTTGGAATATCTTCTTCATGCACACGAAGTTGATGATATCCAGATCGCAGATCAATCTTTGAAAAGTAAGAAGCGCCTTGCAGTTGATCAAAGAGATCATCAATGCGAGGTAGGGGATATCGATTCTTGATGGTAAGCTTGTTAAGCTCACGATAATCGATACACATCCTAAAAGATCCATCCTTCTTCTTTACAAAAAGAACGGGAGCACCCCAGGGTGAAAAGCTAGGACGGATAAAACCTTTGTCGGAGAGTTCCTGCAGCTGTTTAGACAACTCTTGCATCTCGGACGGTGCAAGACGATATGGAGCTCTGGCAACGGGATTTGCACCAGGTACGAGATCAATACGAAACTCGACTTGGCGTGCTGGAGGTAGACCAGGTAAGTCTTCAGGGAATACTTCGGAATAATCCCGAACGACAGGAATATCTGAAATAGACTTACCCTTGCCTTTATCTGCTGTAACATGTGCTAAGAAAGCCACATAGTGCTTTCGCAGATACTTCCGTGCTTTAAAACAGGACATGAGTTTGAGACCACCGGCAGGCTTCTCACCACGAACCTGTAGGATCTCGCCTGTTGACAGCGGTACACGAATAATCTTCTCAGAACAAATTATCTCTGCATGATGCTTGGATAACCAATCCATTCCCACTATAACGTCGAAGCTTCCAAGTTGCATTGGCGTGAGGTCAATCGGAAAAATATGGTCGTTAAGGTTCAACTGGCAGTTGCGTAGAACAGAATTAAGAACAATGGGTTCTCCACTGGCAACCTCTACTGTCAAAGGTTTACCTAGTTTCGTTCTAGACACGCGAAGCATTGTCTCAAAAGACAATGACACAAAGCTCTTATCGGCACCCGAATCAAAAATAACAGATGCTGGCTGATTATTAATAAAGAACGTACCGTTCACCACCTCGTTGTCTGCTTGTGCTTCTTGTGCATTCATGTTAAAGACTCGACCTCGAGCCGGTGCCGGATTCTGGTTTGCATTCTGGTTCTGGTTGACTAGTCTTGGACACCGATTTCTGTAGTGGGTCAGATCCCCACAATTATAACATGCACCTGGTGGGTAGTTTGGTCGTGCAGCCTGACCCTGTTGTTGAGCAACCTGTTGAGCAGGGTTCTGGACTGCGTGATTCTGAGCAAACCGACAAACATCGGCAAGATGACCCGACTTCCCACAGTTAGTACAGAAGCGGCACTGATATTGTGGTTGGTGGTGACTGTTGCATCGATTGCACAAAGGTGCACTTCCTGAGTAGGGTTTCTTTGCTGGAGGCTGGTTGGGAGCTGCCTGGTTTGCTTGGGCAGTGACAGCAAAATTTTGGGAAGCCTTACGCTTCCTTGACCTCTTTGATGAACCAGAATCTTTTCCATTCTTGTTCCGGCCTTTCTTACTATCCTCCTTGTCAGCCGACTGCTTCTTGCCCTTGTCACCCTTCCTGTGCAATTTATTCTTTCGAATTTGCGACTCAGTCAACGTCGCTGATAACTCGATCGCCTGACGAAGTGTGGTAGGGTTGCTACCAGTAAGGATATCTTGTACTGAGTCAGGTAGGCCGTCGATGTATCTTTCGATGGCCTTATCGAGTGGGGTAACCATAGTCGGGCAAAGAAGACTCAGCTCCTCAAACCTATCTGTATAAGCCCTGTGCTCGCCACTATCTTGCTTTAACACATCAAATTCTTTCTCCAACGCTCGTTGCTCATGACGAGGACAAAACTCCCTCATCATAAGAGCTCTCAGTTGAGCCCATGTCTGAGCTAGAGCAACTTCTGCACCTTGATCTCTCATAACCCCATTCCACCATGTAAGAGCCCTCTTCTGAAACACGCTTGAAGAAAACTCGACTTTGCGATTGTCAGGACACTGCACATGACGGAAAGTGTTCTCGATGCTCTCGAACCACTGAAGAAGCCCAGTTGCTCCCTCAGAACCACTAAACTTGAGTGGCTTAGCCGAGCTAAAATCCTTGTATTTGCATGTACCATTGTTGTTGTTGGCCTGGTTCCATTGAGCAAAGAGATTCGGAAATTGAGCAGCCATCTGCTGCGCAATAATCTCCGCCAGCTCGGCAGTAGCTATCTGGTTGTCGCGTCGAGGAGGCATTCTAGAAGAGAAAAACATGAAATGAAACGAGTGAGATGATTGGATGAAGAGAATGAGATGAAGCAAAAGCAATCAAAAGCAAAGATGGTGGTTATGCATCGCAATGCAAACAAGCGATATGAAATGTCTAGTCAAAGTAAATGGGTCAGAATTAGTGTATCGCGAAGACATGCTCGCCTATAAGTGAACACTCACCCCAAGAGTTCCCAGGTAAGAGTGACTGGTCCGATTATGTGGATTTGTACGAACACTCTAGCCTTAGACAGAAAACTCAGGGTACAGGCATTCACCCTTCCAGTTCGCACGTGTTCACACTATTAACCCAACACTTTGACGGGATTTTTGAAAATCCAAAGGGGTTCAAAACCTTATAATAGAGGGTTCAAAACCTAGTAATCAATCATCCTAGAACAGATGATTAATTTTCAAAGCGGATTCGGAACCGAAGTTCCCGTTGTGGTTATCACCTAAGGATAGGTGATGTGCATGTTTTAAACTCTAAACACAAGATAACTTGTGTTAGGGTCCTAAAGTTATAGTCTAGGTCAAAGCATTACTAATAACCTAGTTCCCTATAACCATTGGCTCTGATACCAACTCTTCTGTCACACCCCGGCCGCGTATAACATGCAACCGCGGCGGAAAAAGCCGGGGAGTGTCGTGGACAGAATTAAATTGTTCCATAACCATGGCATACAAGTTGTATTTTATTTATAAACAAAGGTGTTACATTGTCTTAGAAAGAGAATACGGAAATCAAAACATAATTATGCTAGTTCAACTTCATTTTTAGGCTCTAAGGCACAGGTCCGCCCTAGAATCATGATCATCGCCCTATGGAATAGCTCCTGAAAACACATGTGAAAGTAGGTACGTCAGCATAAAAATGCCTGTGAGATACATAGGTTTTGTGAAAATGGGATTCATGACTTGAGTTTTAAAGAATGTTTAATAACAGTCAGTCATGAACCTTGTAATTCGTTTTGCTTTGTAAATCATTTGAAAAACGATAACATCAAACGATATGTATAGATAAGTGCAAGGTTAAACAAATAACCAAGTAAAATGAGTTGAATAAGATAAGTTGTTTGTGAAAATAATGTCTTGTGAAGAATATGTTACTTATGTAAAGTGTAATGTGTCTAAACTGAAATGACTTAGATAACGCCACGATATGTAATATTATACAAACATTTATATATAGGAAGTACCAGCGGCGTATCCACCATGTTTGTATCATATTACATACGCCACGTTACTTAAATCATTTACCCAAACCAATCCACCATGTAAATTGTTCATGTGTAAACCAAATGTCAAGTGTTATTGTAAACCATGTCAAATGTTTATGTTTAAATGTAAACCACCAAATGTGTATGTCAATGTCGACGTGTTTATGTTCAATGTAAATCATGTAATGTGCATCCCAAAATGTATCATGTATGGTAAGCGAAATGTATCAACTTAAACCATATGCACAAAACAAGTCGTTGAAGTAAAACGTGGTTTAAATCAACGTTATGTTCTGCGGAAAATGCATGCTCTATTGATATTAACATTTATGCGGTATTGTAAACTATGCATACATCCAAGCCTTGAGACTGCGGCGATAAACCCTTAAACAAATTAAAGGTTTATCTAAGTTATGTATATCGAATTCGGTCATTCCTTCCAGTCCTATCAAACCCAGGACTTCAGGAATGGGAGTTGTCAATTCCTATGGTACCACTACCTACTAACGAAGGGCGTAGCTAATGTTAATGAATGTATTGTCCCATGTTAAACAAACCAAATGTCATAACAAAATGAAGGCATGTGCCCATATGCTGAGTAAACATATGCAGCAGAAATGTTCATGTAAATCAATGTGTCCATATGCTGAGTAAACATATGCAACAGAAATGTTTATGTAAATCAATGTGTCCATATGCTGAGTAAACATATGCAACAGAAATGTTCATGTAAATCAATGTGTCCATATGCTGAGTAAACATATGCAACAGAAATGTTTATGTAAATCAATGTACTAAGTACGCACACAATGGGCATACATAGCATAAAATGTAATGAAATCGTGTACTATAATGTACTAACAACATAGCAGGCATATGATGTGAAAACATGGAAAGCATGAATGTAACAGGTAGGCACATGTGTTTCACCCCAAAACAGTTGGAAAACAGTAAAAGAGGGGTTCTATGTACTCACCTGAGATTGCTTTGAGTTCTTGTAGAATAACCAGATAATGCTAAAGATCACGGGATATCAACGGCACCTAATAGGTAGCTTATGTTAATATACCGGACCAAGTCGGAAGGATCGGACAGTACGCGGGTTCGAAAACCAAACGAGTATGGAGACTCGTGTAATATGGTTTAACAAAGCCTACATACTAAAATGAAACTTAACCTAGGTGCTTACGGTCCATCACGACCCGTTTAGGTAGCTTATGCCACCTTATGCGACATTCGCGTAGAACGCGTCTGGAACGCCTAACATCGTGACCACAAGGTATAACCTCGGAAGGTTATAGCTATGGTCACCTAATGTGTTTGGTCAGGTCCTAATGACCGACCAAATGGGTCGGGTTCGAAAGTATAAGCGATGGTTTAGATCGCTTACCTTACGACCCTATATAAGCACTAAACTAAAAGTGACGAGCTAAGCATGTTAGAACATGCTTAACTAAGTTTAGAAACGGGTTTGACATCAAAACAAACGGCTTTGATGCCCACGAGTAGTTTGGTTACAAAACATGCAAGAATGCACATTTTGGCCGAAACTACGACTCGTCACCGAGCCTAGATAACGTGGTGATCAGTAGGTATGGTCACTATGGACCATAACCATCGTGATCACGCTCACGTTATGAAGTTCCATGAACTTCGCATCGACCATAAGCTGGTCAATGCAGAAAGTCAACAAAACGTTGACTTTCGGACTCGAAAAGCGAATAAAAGAGCGAAAGAAGACTTACGGAGGGTCCCCGAGTGCAAATCAAGACCAAATAGCTCAGGTATGAAACAATGGTTTCAACTTAGAGCTTCAAGATCTGATTTTGTGATTTTTACACTAAAGGGGGGGGGGTATTTATAGGAAATGTGGAACCGTTAGGATCGTTTTATCGAATATCGTGCCTTGATCTCGTGCGTACATGTGTCCAGGGGTTAAATTCAGTGAACTTGACCCTTGGCCCTTCATTTGGGTGAAAAGGCATCGCCCTTTGATCGAACGAAAGGCCAGATTCTGCATTAAATGCAAAATCTTCTGTCAGACATGTTCACGCGGCCCGCATGAAAGTGGGTGTAGGTCTTACGCGGGTCGCCTAGCCCCGTCTGATCTGCACCACTTGCAGAATTTACGTATTTGGCCCCTGTTGCGTTTTTAAGCTATTTCCAGCCCTTTTAAGACTTGTAAAGCCATCTTTAAGGCCCTAAAATAATGCCTAAACATTGTGGACATGAAGCATGCCCAAAAATATGTCGGATGTCGGTTCGTTTGGCCGTACGATCGCGATGTTCGCTTAATTACGACGGAATGCGCATAAGCGTGAAAGACGATCCAAATGACGCGACGAATGGATTTTTCTCATGCCAACCACTAAGGCATAATATAAGGATGCTTACATAAATTTTTGGATGTCCGGATGTATTCAGAACGTAAGTTATGCGCGAAAGTGCAAACTTATGCACTTTTTGACACTTTTAGTCCCTGAATGATCCAAAAGTTTGTTTTAGCATACCAAACCTCTCAAAGCCTATTTCTAAGCTATGTAAAGGATATTTATGGTATGTTTAACTTATGGACATGTTCCGGAATGTTCGTTACAGTTCAAATTGGCATACTTTCGCAGTTTGTCAAGTTTAGTCCCTGTAAGTGAATTAACTTGTTTTTGCTATACCAAAGCCTTCAAAACTTATTTCTAAGTTATGTAAAGGTTATTTAAGGTATGTTGAGTATATGTTGATGTTCCGGAGTATTTGTCGCTTTAAACTGAGTACGTTTACGCACCAGTTTGCGTATAATGCTCCAGAAAGCGATGTAGAGTTTGAAATTGAACGAAAGTCAAAACACGAAAAATGTAAAACACAATGAAACAAACATTGGGATCAAATAACATTATTTTATTGATAATTGAACTGTTCATGATGATTACAGGCACAAATGTTACAATACCGATGCCTATTCCTTTCGTGCCCCAGATGACATCTGTTCCATCTTCTGTTTCACCTGTTCATGCAGCATCATTCGATCCCACCAGCACGCCACTGCTTTGGTCATCTTCCTCTCCGATGCCACCCACTGATCCATATCATCCATTCCATATGGGGTACACCATAGAGGACGTCTTGATGTCCTTTGTCCATCAGCATGAGTCCCATACGCAGCGACTCCAGGAGCTCGAGAGAGCTCAGCTATCACTAGGTCCATGTCATGGTCAGACGTCTTCACCTTTTCAGCCGTTTCGATCATTACCCCCGGACTTCGCTGCCCGACTTCTGACTTTGGAGCAGCAGATCGCTTCTATTATTCACACTCAGCAGGCGATGGAGGAGGACTGGCTTCATCTACGCCGCTTACTCTACACTCACTTTCCCCCTCCTCCACCCCCATCCGCATAGAGCTCATCGGTGCTATAGAGGTAGACGTTGGTGAGACGACAGCGATTGTGACTGCACAGCCTTTTGGAGACCACCTGATGTTACTGACTTTTGTTGATACTTATTTGATGTACCTGATGTATGTGATACTGATATGATATAGTTTTGTACGGGGGTGATGTAGCCCCTATTTGATTGATGGTTGTATGCCACACTTACTACATTATGGTCTCGATATATGTAACAATCGCGGTATTCTCACCATATCTGATGCACTTGATTTCTTATTTATATTTTTGTGACATGGGATGTTGGGACATGGGATGTTGTGAATATAATACTTGTGAGATGGGATGTTGGGACATGGGATGTTGTGAATATAATACTTGTGACATGGGATGTTGGGACATGGGATGTTGTGTATATAATACTTGTGACATGGGATGTTGGGACATGGGATGTTGTGTGTATAATGATCGTAACATGAGATGTTATGTGCTATTACTATTACTATATTCGTATGTTTACTATGGCCTGACCAACGTACACATCTTTAGAAGATGGCGCCAAGACGTCAACCTCAGCCAATGCCTACTACTCAGGACGAACTACAGCAAGTCATTGCTGCTGCTATTGCTCAATATGCTGCCTCTCAAGGAGGAATGAGTGGAAGCAACTCCGGCAACACGGGCAACAACAACAATCCACCGCATGGGTGTACTTACAAACAATTCTTGGACTGCAAACCCATAAACTTCGATGGCACAGGGGGTGCTGTTGCTTTCGTCCGCTGGGCTGAGAAAACCGAGTCCGTACTTCGCATGAGCAAATGCGCGCTAGATCAACAAGTCACTTATATCTCAGGGCTATTTGTGGATGGAGCCCTATCCTGGTGGAATCTACAAGTCCAGACACTTGGCGAAGCTGCTGCTTACGCACTGACCTGGGCTGAACTAAAAGAACTCATGCGCAAGAAGTACTGTTCTCGCGCGGAAATCCAGAGGTTAGAGACCGAATTCTGGCACCTGAAAATGGAAGGTTCGAAGATAGCTGAATATGTCCAGAGGTTCCATGACTTGTCGCATGTGGTACCATATATGGTTACACCGGAGTTCAAGAGAATTGAACGTTTCATTTGGGGACTAGCTCCTCAAATCATTAGTATGGTGACCTCTTCCAAACCAGCGACAATCACTGAAGCCATTGATTTGAGTGTGGCTCTCACCAAAGAGGCAATTCGGTTGAACAAGTTTGATGAAGTCGAGCCGAAGAAGAAAGAGACTCATGTGGAGTCTTCAGGGGGTAACAAGCGAAAATTCTCGAGTTTCAAGCAGGGCACCGGGATGGTGGTTAAGAAAGGGGAATCGAATGCGCCAGCTCAAAATTCAGCTGGTGGTAGAAAGAAAAGTAAGGGATATATGGGTGCACAGCCCAAGTGCAACTCATGCCAACGACATCACTCTGGTCGTTGTGGGATAAAAGTTTGTGAAGCATGTGGAAAGGCTGGCCACCTGAAGGAGACTTGTTGGGCCACTGCTGGCCGGGGAGGCCAAGGAGGATATGGGAATAAGAACAATCGTGGCGATGGAAACCGCCCACAAGGAAACCAGGGAGGTAATGGAAACCGTGCCAATCATGCTAACCAAGCGGGCGCCATGAATCAGAACCAGGGAAACAATCAAGCTGGAAACAATGGTGGGAACGGGCAGAGGCCCGGATGTTTTAACCGCGGTGATGTTGGGCATTACTAGAGGAATTGCCCAGAATTAAACCAGGCACGCGGAAGAGTTTTAACATGGAAGCCAGGGAAGCGCGCCAGGATCGCAATGTTGTCACTGGTACGTTCCCTGTAAACCAACGCTATGCATCCGTTTTGTTTGATATTGGTGCCGATTATAGCTTCGTGTCATTAGAATTTAGAAATATGCTTGGTTTAGCTGCTAGTAAGTTAGAAATTCCATACTCGATCGAATTAGCGAATGGGAAGTTAGTAGAAGCTAACGAGGTGATTTGAGGTTGCGTAATCGAGCTGGGAGAGCGTGAGTTTGCTCTCGATCTACTACCGGTCCAGTTGGGAAGCTTCGACGTGGTAGTAGGGATGGATTGGTTATCAAGTAACAAAGCAGAGATAGTTTGTCACGAGAAGATAATTCGTATCCCGACCGATGATGGTGAGACCATTGTTGTTCATGGGGAGAAGCGTGAGACGCCGTTAAGGATGATTAGCTGCCTGAAAGCGAGAAAGTGTTTGCAGAAAGGATGTGTTGCGTTTCTGGCACACATTGTAGATAAAAAGGCTGCTGAGCCGAGAATCGAAGGTTCATCGAGAACTTTTCAAAGATCGCTCAACCGTTGACACTCCTCACGCAGAAGGATAAGAAGTTTGATTGGGGAATCAAACAGGAGGAAGCATTTCAGATATTGAAAGATAAGCTTTGTAACGCGCCAATCTTAGCTCTACCAGAAGGTACAGATGATTTCGTGGTATACTGCGACGCATCGCGTCAAGGATTGGGTTGTGTGTTGATGCAACGTCAAAAGGTTATCGCCTACGCATCACGCCAACTGAAGGTGCATGAAAGGAACTATACCACACACGATTGGGAGCTAGGCGCAGTAGTTTTTGCCTTAAAGATCTGGAGACACTACCTTTACGGTACGAAGTGTACGATTTTCACAGATCACAAGAGCCTCCAACATATATTCAACCAGAAGGAGTTGAACATGAGGCAAAGGCGATGGGTCGAGTTGTTGAACGATTACGACTGCGAGATCAAGTATCATCCAGGGAAGGCGAATGTGGTCGCTGATGCCCTAAGTCGTAAAGAGAGAATCAAGCCCATAAGGGTTAGGGCTATGGAAATGATAATTCAAACCGACCTTTCCTCGCGCATTCGTGCAGCACAGAAGGAAGCTCTCAAGGAGGGAAACCTTGAGGAAGAATATCTCCGTGGGATGGAGAAGATATTGGTGCCAAACAGGGAAGGAACGTTGCGTTTTGAGAAAAGGATTTGGGTTCCTCTGTTTGGTGGTTTAAGAGAGGTTATCTTTGATGAAGCTCACAAGTCGCGGTACTCTATCCACCCTGGAGCGGATAAGATGTACCAGGACCTTAAGGATTATTACTGGTGGCCTAGGATGAAAGGCGATGTTGCTATTTACGTGAGCAAATGTTTAACTTGCGCCAAAGTTAAGGCGGAATACCAGAAGCCTTCGGGACTTCTGCAGCAACCAAAAATTCCCCAGTGGAAGTGGGAAGAAATCTCCATGGATTTTATTACGAAGTTGCCAAGAACGCCAAAAGGCCATGACACTATCTGGGTGATAGTGGATCGCTTAACGAAGTCAGCACACTTCTTACCTATCCGCGAGAAGGATAATACAAGCAAATTGGCTGAAATCTACATGAGAGAGATTGTTGCATGTCATGGAGTATCTCTCTCGATTATTTCTGATAGAGATGGGAGGTTCGTATCGAGGATATGTCAATCCTTCCAGGAAGCTTTTGGCTCAAAGCTGAATATGAGCACTGCTTTTCACCCGCAGACCGACGGGCAAAGCGAGCGGACGATTCAGACGTTGGAGGACATGCTGAGAGCATGTGTTATGGATTTAGGCGGTAGCTGGGATAAGCATTTACCCCTGGTTGAATTTTCATACAACAACAGCTACCACACCAGTATTGGTGCCGCGCCATTCGAAGCGTTATATGGGCGCAAGTGCAGGTCGCCGCTCTGTTGGTCTGACGCAGGTGATAGACAATTGGTAGGTCCCGATGTAGTTCAGGAAACTACAGATAAGATTGCGCAAATCCGAGATCGCATTAATGCGGCTCGTGACCGTCAGAAGACCTACGCAGATCTGAAAAGGAAACCTCAGGAGTTTGAGGTTGGGGATATGGTTTTGTTGAAGGTATCACCCTGGAAGGGTGTGGCATGCTTTGGGAAGCGTGGGAAGTTGAATCCGCGCTACATTGGTCCTTTCAAGGTTTTGGAAAGAATTGGGACCGTAGCATACAAGTTGGATCTACCTGCCGAACTGAATAATGTTCACGATACATTTCATGTATCCAATCTGAAGAGAAGTCCAACTCAAGTTAACGTTGCCATTCCTACCGACGAAATTCATGTTGATGACACGCTCCACTTCGTTGAAGAACCTGTCGAGGTCACGGATTGGAAAGTGAACAAGACCCGCCGGAGCAGTGTCAAGCTCGTCAAAGTTCGTTGGAATGCTAGACATGGTCCTGAATTCACCTGGGAGCGTGAAGACCGAATGAAAGAGAGATACCCCCACTTATTTCCTGAGAACCCTGCTTCTACAAGCAGAATTTAAAATTTCGGGACGAAATTTATTTAACGGGGGGAGAATGTGACAACCCTCACAAAACCAGGTATCCGTACGACTTAATTAACTATTAATTGTTGCCTAAATACTGTGCTTAACTGAGATTTCTGATAAACTGCTACTTGATTGTTGATACTTGTACATATCTGCGTCATACTTTGATTTCTGTCACTACATTATTTGCTTACTGAACTCTAGTGACAAACATGATGCAGAAAAGCACAGTAGCATTTGAACGGATAACCTATTGAACATGCTGATATAGCCAGCATCAGGCAAACACTGCCTCTAAAGGCCTGTATGAGCCAGAAATATTTTACTACACCCATAGTGTGTGTAGGGATACAAGGGTTGTTAAACTGCGTCTCTAGGAATAAGATACAGAGATTGGATGTGCCTAAAACGTACTCTGAGCACGAACCACAGCACTTTTATCAACACACTAGCTTCTAGCTAACTAATAAAGTGCCAAAACATGAGGAAATATTCCTGACACTTTGCAGAATAAATTGTGTCGCTAAAAATGTTAATTACGACGCTTAAAGGATTACTTAAGCACTTTAACGGATTACTATCCAACCGAACAACCGGACTATACCCGGAACACAAAAATATTGCCAAAAATATTATTAGTCTTTTCTGAGCCAGTTAGGGTCCCTGATTACCCTAACACCCGCTTTATAACGCATCATGCAACTAACGGGGTTAATCTCTAAAGTTAACCCACTTAACGTAACAAAACACTAACTAAGCAATTGAGATCGAACCAAGTGACCCCCCCCCCCTTAAAGAAATCGGCCAAACCAAGGGACAAGGGAGTACACCTTTTGAATATTTTATATAATCTTGTTCCATATCTAGAGGACATGGTGACCGATGGACGATAGCCTTGATTTTCTCTATAAAAACCCTTCACTTCACACATTAGAGATCACACCTCACAAATCACCAACTCACTCCCACTCTCTCCTCTCCTCCCACTCTCGGCCGAGAGCACCTCACATCCATCCATCCATTTCGGTTTCCATCTTGCAAGTTCCAAGTATATACAAGTGTCGAGGATCACGTATAAGGAGCCTTGAAGCAAGCGGAAGTTGAAGGACCTCGTTTCTTTGCTTTTATCCACGCCATTTTCGACTAGATTCTTCCCTAGCCCCGAGCTAGAGGTATAATGTTTAAAACTCACTCTCGATCGTATCTAAAGTGGTTAATATGATTTTTAACGGTTAAAAGTCGGAATCATGCGTTTTGAATCTATAAAGTCTACTAAAACTCGAATATTGTTGGTTAAAAGCTCATAACATGTGTAAATGTTGTAGTATTCGAATATGTTGATTTTTGAGGCCCGATCTACGATGTGGTGGCTCTTATCATCGTTTAACCTGACTTTGTTAAGATCATAGATCTTGACATAAGCTTGTTTTTGTCGGTACGAGGGATAAAAGGTGAAACTCCACCACACGAGAAACATGAACTTGTGTAAAAGTATTTTGACTTGTAAAATAGTATTTAAAACGAGCCGATCTACGTATTACAAGTGGTATATTCGTAGAACCAAGTGTCGAGAAAATCATGTTTTATAAAAGTTGGGTGACATGTTAACAAATATGATTTTTACAAACTACAAGTGTATAAACACTTGTGAAACGAAAGATCCGACAAAGTAACAATTTTTATAAAAGTTGTCGGGAAGTTGTAAAGGATGGTTTGTTTTAAAAACGGGGTTTTTACAAGACTAAACTATTTTATACATAGATCCACTAAATATAAGGTGATCTACACTGTGACTTTCGGAAAAACTACAAGTTCATGTAATAATGCGATTTTACATACTAGTCTACAAGTTTGATGTGTTGAAACTAGTTTGAAGTATCGGAAATTGATTGGTTGATTTAAAGAAGTGTTGGAATGATTTTTGTAAAAGAAAATGATACGCTTGAAAGCGTGGCCACCTCCAGTTACAGGGGAAACTCTGGCGAAATTTTTCTAAAATCTAACACTTAGAATTATTTACAAGTGTTAGACTATTTTTGATATATTTTCAAATATATTTCGCCATGACTTTATTTATTAAATAATCGAAGGTGGGATTTTTCACAAAACTAAACGTGGTAAATATTTATTCGATAAATATATTTTTCACCACACTGTTTATGATTATTTTGTGAAAATATATAAATATTATTTTTAGAGTAAAAATAATATTTACAAACGTTGACGAACCCAAAATAACACAAACACTTACACGACAAACATATAAGTTACAACGGTAATTACTATTACCACACGATTACTAAAACGTAACTTACGCATTATGCGGAAATATTCATGAACGCGTGTCTTGTCAACGTATTATTTTTGGAAGTATTAAGTGAAGAGAAAATATAATATTTTTGAGAAAAATAATTATATTTTGGAATGAGAAGTAAAATATATTAAGTGAGACTTAATATTATAAACGCGCATGTATTAATTCCCCCATCCTTGGGAAGGAGATTAACTACCAAATATATACAAGGAACAGTTGTCTAACTGTTTCCCAAAAATTAAACTATAAAGCTAAAGCACGGCCATCCGTCTAATAGAATTAGCACATGTAGGTCGTTGCACAGCTTTCGGACATTTGGAGTGCTTGATTTAGTGACGCACTGACTGTGAGTTCATGTCCCCCTTTTCTCTTAACTGTTTTCAGTTTTCTAACTGCGGGGGTGAAATACATGTTACAATGATTATGATTACTTATTACATGGTATGGTTAGCGTAAGGAGGGTTACTTTTAGATCATGTGAATGGGTAGGCGGAAACTTGAGGTCATTAATCCTCAGGGTAGGACCGAGGGGCAGGAGCGGTAGATCTATTTGGGTGTAGCGAGCCCAGTCCCAGGTCCAGCATAACGGACCTTGGGATGACTTTGTTCCCGACGCATAAATTTGCTAGGTTTGAGCCTTCCTACTTGCATTTCACACATATCAATGGCCTTGCAAACCATTGGTGATCTCTTTTTCCTTATTTGCTACATACCAGGTTTTTGATAAAGATAAAGGTTTATTTACTCACTATCGCATGAACTCGCTCAACATTATTGTTGATTTTTCAACTTACATGTATTTCAGGGAATTAAAGATCTGGCACGGTATGGCATGTTTTCCGCTGCATAAGTCACCAGGGTCATCCAGGGTTCGGGGAATGTGACTCTTTCCTGGACAAGTCACAGTCCTTGGATCATGTTTATGTTATGTTTGGGTTGTAATGATTAGACAAGTTTATGGTTGTTGGGTGTTAACCCGTTAAGACAATGTTTCGATATTTTATTTTTAATGGATGATCTTGCATATTTTTAATTCATATAGCTTGTTATGATTAAGCTATGGTATTAAGAAGTCACACCAAAATAACCACGCTTCCGCAAAGCCAGGGTGTGACAGCTTGGTATCAGAGCTCTGATCATAGCGAACTAGGATTCCTTCTTGAGTCTAGACTATGATCACTAGGGCTCTCACGAAAACATTTTTACTGCATACCACTTAAGTCCAGATCCAAAACGTTTTTATAAACAAATGTTGAGCATATTTTATTTATTATTTTTAGGCTCAGTCTGGGAGGCTGAGGCTCGGTCTGGGAGACTGAGGCTCGGTCTGGGAGGCCGAGGCTCGATCTAATGGATCGAGGTAGTTGTCTAGTGGGACTAGGGAGTCAGTCTGGGAGGCTGGGAGAATTTGCTAGTGGGACTAGGGAGTCAGTCTGGGAGGCTGGGAGAATTTGCTAGTGGGACTAGGGAGTCAGTCTGGGAGGCTGGGAAAGTTTGCTAGTGGGACTAGGGAGTCAGTCTGGGAGGCTGGGAAAGTTGGCTAAAGGGGTAACGAGCTAATAGTTAGTCTATTTACCTAAAATAGGGCCACTCACACTTGTATAAATAGCTCTCTTCCACATTCGGAAGACACAACACACTTCCCACACGCTTTGACACACGATACTATAGTGATCCTTGTACTTAGCTCGTTACCATCCGAAGTTGTAACCTTTATTTGATATATTGAAGTTTGGTGATCGGTAGTTTCCATCACCCGAGGTTTTTTATGCCGGAGATCATCCATTGATCAAGGGCTTTTTCCTCGTATAAATCCTTGTGTCAATTGTGCATTTTACATTTAAGTGATCCTTCACTTTGTTCATCAACCAAGCATCATTCCCCGTTTACATAGAGTTTGGTTGCATTATCCTTGTGTGATTTTTGACCAAAACAGTTTGGCGCCCACCGTGGGGCAATTGGTGCTTCATTCATAAAAAGTTTTTCTGTTGGTGACCATTCCGGAGTGTTGCATGGCTTCATCGTTGAAGAATACCTCCACAGCGATGTCGGCAGTCAATTCATCTACTGGCATTCCACCTTTGCCTCCACCACCAGCCGGGTCTCAGAAAAATGCTGAGAAGAGACCAACTTCTATCTCCTCTAAACCATCATCTTCTGCTCTAACCTCTTCTGTTCCCAGTACTAGTGATATATTTACTGTGATTTTGCGGATGAGGGATCGTATGCAGCAGCAGGATGAAACTAATGACAGGATCCTCAGAGAAATCGGAGATCTCAAAAGACAAAAGAAAACGGCAGAGGATCATTCCCCACTGATGCCCAAATCTTTGAATTTTGATACTCCAATGATTACTTCTCAGCCATCAGAGGTCCCAGACGTTCAATATGTGGGTGGATCAAGAGGAGTGCATTTTGGCTCAGCAGTAGTGACTCAGGCATCAGGATCGTATTTCCAACCGGCAGGATCTTATACTCAACATATGGGATCCTTCATGAACTCAGGATCCTCCTTCGTTCCAGGATCATCCCAGGTTCAAGGATCCTCCTTCGTCCCAGGATTATCCCAGGTTCAAGGATCCTCCTTCGTCCTAGGATCATCCCAGGTTCAAGGATCCCTTCAGATACCAGGATCCTTGAAGAATTTGCAAACAGGAAGTCCAGATGTCCATCAAGGAGATTTTATTCCAATGCAGACCATTGCTTCCACTGGTCCATCCATCATCCCAGAATCCCAGCAATATGGATTCACATCCAATGTTCCTAACTTGAACCCGAGGGGAGGTAACACTTTTAATAACTCTCTTACCACTAACCATGGATTCATGCAGGATACATGTATCAATCATGCTATGGCCAGAGAACTACAGAAATTAAAGGATATGATATCGAGTGTTCCAGGGGTAGTCAAACCTATCCCGGAGATTGCAGATGGGAGCCATAAGGTATCTCGTTTTGCACCACCAATTTGTGATGCTGAGATACCCAAAAGGTTCCATATCCCTACTATGAAGCTGTATGATGGTACAACGGATCCTGAGGAACACATAGCACAATACAGGGAGAGGATGGAGATCAATCCAATTCCAGAAAAGTTAAAGGAAGCATGCTTATGCAAAGGATTTGGATCCACTCTTACTGGATCAGCTCTTAAATGGCTGCTAAGTCTTCCCCCTTACTCTATTACTTCATTTGCTAATTTAGTTAATTTATTCAATAATCAATTCTCATGTAGTAGAAAATTTGAAAGGTTGACTAGTGATTTATATAGGGTAACTCAGGGTCATAATGAATCATTAAGGGATTACATAACCAAATTTAGTAAAGAATCCTTGGACATTCCTAACTTGGATATGGCCACAGCTGTTGAGGCCTTCAAGATGGGATTGCTGAAGGATTCATTGTTCTATGATGATCTTGTTATGACACCATGCAGGAACCTAGATGAAGTAAGAACTCTGGCACTCAGGTTCATCCGGCTAGAGGATGACAAGAGGATCCAGGAGAGACAAGCAGGATCCTCAAAGCAAGAAAAGCAAGGATCCTCTTTCAAAAGCAACAGATTCAAATCCTACAATAGGAATGACAACCAGAACGTGCATGCCGTTGCCCAAGAAGAGGATGATGAGGATTATCCTCCGATTTCTGAATATTGTTTTTCTGTTGATAATCATTAACTAATCCTTGCCATGCAGAATCTAGGAGAAAAAGCCAGATGGCCCAGAAAAAACGACAAACCAGCCGGAACTAAAGACAAGTCAAAGTGGTGTGCATACCACCAGGATTTCGGGCATTTAACTGAAGAATGCATCGCATTGAGAAAGGAAATTGGATATCTGCTAAGCAAGGGACATTTAAAAGAGTTGCTGGGAAGAAAAAAGCAAGGGACTCAGGATCCTGAAAGGATCCCTGAAAAAGCTCCAGCCCCTCCGGCAAATGCACAAGTGATCAACTTTATTTCTGGAGGATCCGACATCTGTGGTACATCCTTTTCAGCAGCTAAAAGGCATGCAAAGGAAGCTAAAATGGATAACGGAGAAAGGCCCATTCGAACATCAAGTATCTCGGAAGGAAAAGCGATAACCTTCGATGAGGATGATCGCATTAACATTCAGGATCCTCATCACGATAGTTTAGTCATCACTCTCTTTATCTCTAACCATTTTGTCCGCAGGATCCTTATTGACGGAGGAAGCTCAGTAAACATTATCCAACTTGATGTCCTGAAGAAGATGGGTATCCCTGAATCAGATATCACTCCAAGATCCTCCGTGCTTGTGGGATTTAGTGGCGAAACTAAGAAAACTTTGGGGGACATCAAACTCCCAATCTATGTGGAAGGATTACATAATTATTAAAAATTTTGTGTTATTGACTGTTTGTCTTGTTGTAATGTTATCCTTGGCAGGCCCTGGATACATGATATGAAAGCAGTCCCATCCACCTACCATCAATGTGTGAAGCTCCCTAGCCCATGGGGAATAATCAAGATCGACAGTGATCAGCAGGAGGCTAAGGATTGTTATACCTCATCAATGAAACCAGCCTCGAAGCCAAGGGAGCAATAGCAATTACAGTATCCTCCAAGGAATGTCTTGGAGGCGAGAGAACAGGATGTGGACGAAATCCTTTTGGATCCTAATGATCCTAAATCAAAAATCTATAACGGATCAGGGATCCTTGGCAAGATGAAAGAAGACATAGTATCCTTCCTCAAAAGAAGAAAGTCTACCTTTGCATGGAAACACGAGGATATGACAGGTATATCTAAGGATATTATAACTCATAAACTTGGCATTGACAGGTCAATCAAACCAATCCATCAAAAAAGGAGGAAGTTTGCACCAGAAAGAAATGCCATTATCCAGGAAGAAGTAGAAAGATTACTTCGAGCAGGTATGATTAGAGAGGTAAAGTATCCAAAATGGCTAGCCAATGTAGTTGTTGTTCAAAAGAAAAACGGAAAGTGGAGGGTATGTGTCGATTTCACTGATTTGAATAAAGCATGTCCCAAGGATCTTTTCCCATTACCCCACATTGACTCCATGGTGGATGCAACGGCGGGTCATGAACTGTTAACCTTTATGGATGCATCATCTGGATTCCAACAAATTCAGATGGAACCATCCGACCAGGAGGATACGGCTTTTATGACCCCAACCGGTTTATATTGTTATATTGCTATGCCTTTTGGATTAAGAAATGCAGGTGCAACATATCAAAGGCTGGTGAATATGATGTTCAAAGATAAAATTGGACAAACTATGGAAGTATACATAGACGATATGGTTGTGAAATCCAAGAAGGCTGAGGATCACCTATGGGACTTGGAGGAAGCATTTGATATCCTTGATAATTATAACACGAAGCTTAACCCTTCAAAATGTCACTTTGGTGTTAAAGCAGGCAACTTCTTAGGATATATGGTAACTCAGAGGGGCATTGAAGCAAGCCCTGAATAAATCAAAGGATTGGTGAATATCAAATCCCCTGCCAACGCTAAGGATGTGCAAAAGCTAACAGGCAGGATAGCAGCTCTAAACAGATTCATATCCAAATCCTCAGAAAAGTGTAAAGAATTCTATGATATCCTAAGAAAGAACAAGAAATTCGAATGGACTGAAAAGCATGAGAACGCTTTACAAGCCCTAAAAGAATACATGTCCTCAGCCCCAGCATTGATGAAGCCAGAAAAAGGAGATGTGTTATCCTTATACCTTGCGGTATCCTCAAAAGCAGTAAGTGCAGTCCTTGTTAAGGATCATGAAGGTACACAATATCCTGTCTATTATGTAAGTAAGAGTTTACTTGATGCTGAATCCAGGTATTCACACCTTGAAAAACTTATCCTTGCATTAATTATGGCATCTACTAAACTAAGACATTATTTTGAAACCCATGTTATTGTTGTTAGAACTAATTTCCCAATTAAGAATGTCCTCAGAAAACCAGAGATGTCCGGAAGAATGGCTAAGTGGGCAGTAAAGCTTAGTGCCCATGATATAAGATATGAGCCTAGAACAGCCATTAAATCTCAAGCACTAGCAGACTTTGTGGCTGATTTCAGTAGTGATCTACAAAAGGAAGCAGAATTGGAGGTCCAGCAGCTGGATGAGACCAAGGATCCTTGGGTACTACATACTGACGGATCCTCAAATGTCAAAGGCACAGGGCTTGGTATACTACTAAAATCGCCACAAGGGGACATAATACCCCATTCCATAGCTTGTGAGTTCCAAGCCACTAATAATGAGGCGTAATATGAAGCCTTAATCGCTGGCTTACAAATTGCTAAGCATATGGGGATCAGGTATCTTGAGGTATACGTACATTCATTGTTAACCACTAACCACTTTAATGGATCCTATGCTGTGAAAGGTGAAAAACTAACCAAATATCTAGAGATAGTCAAAGAATTGGCACTCTCCTTTGTTTCTTTCAGTTTGTCACAGGTACCAAGGGAGGAAAATACAGAAGCTGATGCATTGGCCAATCTAGGATCATCTTTGAAGATCCCAGAGGATATAAGTATCCCCATCGTCCATATCCTGGCTCCTGCTATTGAAAAACAGGTGGCCATGGAAATAGAAGAGGATACTGCAACGATCCCTAGCGAGGATACTCAATCTTATTCAGGATCATGGATCTCACCAATCATGAGATACTTACAACACGGGGAGATTCCTATGGGAGAAAATCCTAGGGCTTTCAGGATTAAGGTATCTCAACTCACAATCTTAAATAATGTGTTATATAAGCGATCTCTTGCAGGACCATATTTAAGATGTATTGAGGATCCTGAAATTCAAGAAGTGTTAAAAGACTTCCATGAAGGAGATTGTGGAAACCACACTGGGGGCAGGGCATTGTTCTCAGGGATCCTTAGGACAGGATACTACTGGCCAACTATGAAGAGGGATGCTGTGGAGTATGCTAAGAAGTGTGATCCTTGTCAAAGACACAGCAATATCCTTCATCAGCCGGCTGAATTTCTACATCCTATACCATCCTCTTGGCCATTCATGAGATGGGGGATGGATATAGTTGGCAAGCTCCCTAAGGCACCTGGTGGAAAAGTATTCATGCTTGCCATGACTGACTACTTCTCCAAGTGGATAGAGGCCGAAGCCTTTGCCCAAGTCAGAGAAAAGGAAGTGATATCCATTATTAAAAGAAACATTATAACTAGATTTGGCATTCCTTCTGAAATTGTATGTGATAATGGTTCCCAATTTATTGGGAGCAGGACTACTAACTTTTGTGACAGTTGGGGGATTAAGATGATAACATCAACACCAGTCCACCCACAAGCCAATGGCCAAGCAGAATCATCCAACAAGATCATCATCAACAATCTGAAGAAGAAACTTGGATCCAAGAAGGGGAAATGGGCAGAGGAATTGCCTTATGTGCTTTGGGCTGACAGGACAACTCCCAAGAATGCTACTGGTCAAACACCCTTCTCTTTGGTGTTTGGGGCAGAAGCAGTGATCCCAACAGAAATGGTGGTTCCAACTGCTAGAACAAGTACTCGTGATCCTGAAGAGAATGCTGCAAACTTGGCTCAGGATTTGGATACTATTGAAGAAATCAGGGATCTGGCTAGGATAAGGATGGCTAGCTACCAACAAAGAATGGCTGGTGCTTACAACAAAAGTGTCAGAATAAGGAAATTCCAAGTGGGGGATATGGTATTGAGAAAAGCATTCCAAAATACCATCAATCCTGCTGACGGGAAATTAGCACCAAAGTGGGAAGGCCCTTACTTGATTAAAGCTGAAGCAGGAAAAGGGGCATATAGATTGCTAACCATGGAAGGAAATTTGTTACCTAGAGCCTGGAATGCTGTTCAATTAAAGAAATATTTCATGTGAACAGGATCCTCCTGGCACATATGATCCTTACATTGAAAGCATCCTCGAAGGATCCCGATAACGTCAATGATCCTTACTCTGGTAATATCCTAATCCTAAACTATTCCATTTTCTTATTTTTACCAAAGGATAAGGATCATGTATCCTTCATCCTCCTCTCACGAGAATTTGAGTTTTGATAGTCCAGGTATCCTCAGCATATTATTGATAGTCTTCAAAAGCATCTCAGATCCTTGGGTTCAACCCCAGTTATCCTTGGGCTTGTCCCCAGTTTCCTCCTGTAGCGCACGATGATCCTGGTATAGTTCACGTCTTTGGGACCAGTACCCACTTTCGGGGCTGATAACCCCATCGTACTGGCTATATCTAGGATCCTACGTATAATGGTAGACGTACCATACATCCGTTCCTAAGGTTTCTAACGTTTTCACGTTAGCTAAGGTTTTGGCATTTTCATGTCACTAAGTTTGGATAGTCGCCAGTGAGGGCCATACTCCAGTTTACATACGATCCTTGGGCTTGTCCCCAGTTATCCTTTGGGCTTGTCCCCAGTTATCCTTTGGGCTTGTCCCCAGTTATCCTTTGGGCTTGTCCCCAGTTATCCTTTGGGCTTGTCCCCAGTTATCCTTTGGGCTCGTCACCAGTTATCCTTTGGGCTTGCCCCAATGATCCTTTGGGCATGTCCCCAGATACTAACCTATCTTTTATATTGGCTTAGTCCCAAGTTATGTTCTATTTTTCAGGTTTTCGAAGTTAAAACAATTAAGGATCCTTAATCCTTATTATCCATTAAAATTCCATTTACGGTTATCCTGAATAAAGGTTAGGATCCTAACTTGGATTCTCAGGTATGATCCTTAACTGTTTTCAATCCTATTCATTGTTTCTTTATGCTAACCCTTGAAATTTGACAACTAAACTTGTGACCCTTAAAATATGTACTACTTTTTGGGATTTTTTCAACTATAAGATATTTGATCAAGGATCATATCCTAAATGTTTTCAATCTGACTTATTCGAAATTACTTATTCAATGAATGTACACCAAAACAATGGGGAATTAAAGGAACAAAAAGGATAATAACACAAGATAAGCGACAAAAGTTTAAGATTTTATTTATAAACGAAAGGATTAACCCTTCAAAGGTTGTCAAAATTACCTACCCCAAGCATCTACCAGCAATACGTGGCCCGTCCGCTAGGGTAGGTAAAGGGTGTCCATGATAATAGGTTCAAAAGTAATGCAGGGATATAAAGGCGGCAGGATCACAATGGCTTCATCCCCCAAACAGAGGATCCCTCCACCATTTGCAATCCTACCTATTGTCTGAAGGATCCTGGATCCTTAATCCTAAAACTATTGTTCAAAGTTACAGACCATCATCGTTAAAAACATCAACAACCACAAAGAAACCACTACCAAATTTAAAAAATTGGGCTCCGGCTATGTCTAGAAGTGTCCTTCATCGCCCAATCCTGCAGCTCAAACCTTCGCTGCACCATCACCACCAGCTCCACTTGCTTCTCCCTGATCCTTGCCAGCATCACCACCTTCAAGCATTGGGATCTCCTCAGCTTCATCATCATCCTCCAACTCTGCCAGCCTTGCCTTCCAGCCCTCCACGTCCCATGTGCTTTTGTCGAAGGCAGGATCCTGAGCCTCCGCAGCCATCTGCAACTGGATCTTGTACATGGTTATCGCAGCAGAGACCTTGGCATCCTGGGTGATATCATGCTTCTCATAATCGAAGTTGATCACCATTTTGGCAGCTTCATCCTTGGTAGCCCGAAGCTCCTTCTCAAGATCAGCAATCTTGAGATCCTTCAGCACACCCATCTGTTGGAGGTCAGCGATTTGGCGGTCTTGATCCTCAACGTGGCCAATATAAGTTTCTATTTCAGTAAGTTTCTGCAAAAAGGGGAAAAGGGTAAGCCCAGGACCAGGTGATCCTCAAACAAGCAGGATATTCAAGCAGGATATTCAAGCAGGATATACAAGCAGGGGCAGTGATCCTTACCTCATTGACGTAATCAAGAAACTGTTGGCGGAGTAGGGGAAATCCTTGGAGACCCTCAGCATCAGAGGTTTTCCTCTTCTTTCCTCCCTTCCCTCTCACAGGTGCCTTGGGGACAGAGGTACTCGGGCTGGCAGGATTCTTCCTCCTTGAAGGTTTGACGTTGGACAGATCTTCAACGCCAAATTTTGAAGCAGACTTAGCAGATTTTCCAGCGCCTACACAACCAAAATAAGATAAGTATTCTAACTAATTTAGAAATCCTACATAGAACTACTTTTTAATAAGGATACTTACTTGACATTGTGGCAGATGCGGAGGATACTTCCTGTGAATCTTGGGTGGCAACTTGAAAACTTCTAATCTCGGGATTGTTAGGGCTGGATTTTTATTATAGGTGATCCTTACACGTGATCCTAACCAGTGATCCTTGTTTCTTTGGCAGACAGTGATCCTCAGCAGGACTTCAGGATCAGGATCATGGGACATTATAGGATCCTCATACTAACGATCATCTTCGCTTAATGCAATGTTATTTTTGCAGGAATATCTAGCAGGATATGCTCTAGGCATCATGATCCAGGGACGCGTCTTCACAATTATGGCAAGAGCTTAATTGAAGAAAGACGTTGCACAGGATATGGAAACATGGCTTGATTCATGGGCAGCAATTTAGGCTAGATTGTATCTCATTTCTAAAGGGGTAATGAGCTGAATATTAGTTTAACTACCTAAAATAGGTCACCTACACATGTATAAATACCACTCTTCCTCATTCGGAAGAAGACACACGACATACACCGCAACTCTCACACACTTAGACACTCGAGACAATAGTGATCCTTGTACTCAGCTCATTATCATCCAAAGTTGTAACTATATTTTTCTTATATTGAAGTTGGTGATCGGTAGTTGCCATCACCCGAGGTTTTTTATGCCGGAGATCATACATTGATCAAGGGCTTTTTCCTCGTATAAATCATTGTGTCTTTGCATCTTTATCACAGAAGTGATCCTTTACTTTCATAATTAACCAAGCATCATACCCCGTTTACATAAAGTTTGGTTACATTATCCTTGTGTGATTTTTGACCAAAACAGTTTGGCGCCCACCGTGGGGCAATTGGTGCTTCATTCATAAGAAAATCTTTTGTTCGAAATCATTTGAAAGAGTTACATGGCTTCATCATTGAAGAACACGTCCACGGCGATGTCTGCAGTCACCTCATCACAGATCACCTTGCCTCCTCCACCGGCAGGATCTCAGAAAAATACTGAGAAGAGATCAACTCCCACTTTCTCTAAACCTCTATCTTCTTCTGCTATGAATTCTTCTATTCCCAGTACTAGTGATGTATTTGCTTTAATTTTGCAGATGAAGGATCGTATGCAGCAGCAAGATGAAACTAACAAAAGGATCCTCGGGGAAATTGGAGATCTCAAAAGACAAAAGAAAGCGGCAGAGGATCATTCTCCACTGATGCCCAAATCCTTGAGCTTTGATACTCCAATGATCACTTCCCAGCCATCAGGGATTCCGGACGTGCAAATCATAGGGGAGTCAAGAGGATCACGTCTCAACTCGGCAGCAATGACTCAGACATCAGATTCACATTTTCAGCCAATAGGATCCTATCCTCAATACATGGGATCCTTCATGAATCCGGGAGCCTATCCGGGGGCACAGCAGTTTCAAGGATCCTACTTTGTTCCAGGATCATTCCAGGGCCAAGGATCCTCCTTTGTTCTAGGATCATTCCAGGGCCAAGGATCCTCCTTTGTTCCAGGATCATCCCAGGTTCACGGATCCTCCTTCGTTCCAGGATCATCCCAGATACCAGGTGCCAGGATCCCTAAAAAGTTTGCAAACAGGAAGTCTAGATGTCCATCAAGGGGACTTCATTCCAATGCAGACCATTGCTTCCACTGGTCCCTCCGTTGTTCCAGAATCCCAGCAATATGGATTCCCTAACTTGAACCCAATGGGAGGTAACACTTTAAATAATTATCCTACCACTAACCATGGATTCATGCAGGATACAGGTACCAATCACGCTATGGCCAGGGAATTACAAAAACTAAAGGACATGATCTCAAGTGTTCCAGGGGTAGTCAAGCCTATCCCAGAGATTGCAGATGGAAGCCACAAGGTATCTCGCTTTGCACCTCCAATTTGTGATGCATAGGTACCCAAAAGGTTCCATATCCCTACCATGAAGCTGTATGATGGCACAACGGATCCAGAGGAGCATATAGCACAATACAGGGAAAGGATGGAAATCAATCCTATCCCAGAAAAGTTGAAGGAAGCATGCCTATGTAAAGGATTTGGATCCACTCTAACTGGATCAGCTCTTAAGTGGCTGCTAAGTCTTCCCCCTTACTCTATTACTTCATTTGCCAATTTAGTTAATTTATTCAATAACCAATTCTCTTGTAGCAGAAAATTTGAAAAATTAACTAGTGATTTATACAGGATAACTCAAAATCATAATGAATCATTAAGGGATTATATAACTAAATTTAGTAAAGAATCCTTGGACATTCCCAACTTGGATATGGCTACAGCTGTTGAAGCCTTCAAAATGGGACTGCTTAAGGATTCATTATTCTATGATGATCTTGTTATGACACCATGCAGGAATTTAGATGAAGTAAGAACTCGAGCACTCAGGTTTATCCGGCTAGAGGATGACAAGAGGATCCAGGAGAGACAAGTGGGATCCTCAAAACCGGAGAAGCAAGGATCCTCCTTCAAGAGCAACAAATTCAAATCCTACCATAGAAATGAGAACAAGAATGTGCATGCTGTTGACCAGGAAGAGGATGATGAAGATTATCCTCCAATCTCAGAATATTGTTTCTCCGTTGATAATCATGAACTGATCCTTGCAATGCAGAATCTAGGTGAAAAAGCTAGTTGGCCCAGGAAGAATGATAAACCATCCGGGACTAAAGACAAGTCAAAATGGTGTGCATACCATGAGGATTTCGGGCATCTAACTGAAGATTGCATAGCCTTAAGAAAAGAAATCGGATACCTGCTAAGCAAGGGGCATCTAAAAGAGTTACTGGGGAGAAAAAAGCAAAGGACCCAGGATCCTGAAAGGATCCCCGAAAAAGCTCCAGCACCTCCGGCAAATGCACAAGTGATCAACTTTATATCCGGAGGATCAGACATCTGTGGTACATCCTTCTCGGCGGCCAAAAGACATGCAAAAGAATCAAAAATGGATAATGGAGAAAGGCCTATTAGAACATCAAGTGTCTCAGAAGGGAAGATGATAACATTTGATGAGGATGATCGCATCAACATTCAGGATCCTCACCATGATAGTTTAGTTATCACTCTCTTTATCTCTAACCATTTTGTCCGCAGGATCCTTATTGATGGAGGGAGCTCAGTGAACATTATCCAGCTCGATGTCCTGAAGAAGATGGGAATCCCAGAATCAGACATCACACCAAGATCCTCCGTGCTTGTAGGATTCAGTGGGGAGACGAAGAAAACTCTGGGGGACATCAAACTCCCAATCTACGTGGAAGGATTACATAATTACCAAAAATTTTGTGTTATTGACTGTTTATCTTGTTGCAACGTTATCCTTGGCAGGCCTTGGATACATGATATGAAAGCAGTCCCATCTACCTACCATCAATGTGTGAAGCTCCCTAGCCCATGGGGAATAATCAGGATCGATAGTGACCAGCAGGAGGCTAAGGATTGTTATACCTCATCTATGAAGCCAACCTCGAAGCCAAGGGAGCAATAGCAATTACAGTATCCTCCAAGGAATGTCTTGGAGGCAAGGGAACAAGATGTGGATGAAATCCTCTTGGATCCTAGTGATCCTGAATCAAAAATCTATATCGGATCAGGGATCCTTGGCAAGATGAAAGAAGACATGATATCCTTCCTCAAAAGAAGAAAATCTACCTTTGCTTGGAAACATGAAGATATGACAGGTATATCTAAGGATATTATTACTCACAAACTTGGCATTGACAGGTCTATCAAACCAATCCATCAAAAAAGGAGGAAGTTTGCACCAGAAAGGAATGCCATTATCCAAGAAGAAGTAGAAAGACTACTTCGAGCAGGTACGATCAGAGAGGTAAAATATCTCGAAGTATATGTAGACTCATTATTGATCACCAATCACTTTAATGGATCCTATGCTGTTAAAGATGAAAAACTAACCAAATATTTAGAGATAGTCAAAGAATTGGCACTCTCTTTTGTTTCTTTTAGCTTAACACAGGTACCAAGGGAGGATAACACGGAAGCTGATGCATTGGCCAACCTAGGATCATCCTTAAAAATTCCAGAAGACATAAGTATCCCTATCATCCATATCCTGGCTCCTGCTATTGAAAATCAAGTGGCCATGGAAATAGAAGAGGATACTACAGTAATCCCTAGAGAAGAAGCTCAATCTTATTCAGGATCATGGATCCCACCAATCATGAAATACTTGCAAAACGGAGAGATTCCAATGGGAGAAAATCCTAGAGCTTTCAGGATCAAGGTATCTCAATTTACAATCTTAAATAATGTGCTATATAAACGATCCCTTGCAGGACCATATTTAAGATGTATTGAGGATCCTGAAATTGAAGAAGTGTTGAGAGACTTCCATGAAGGAGATTGTGGAAACCACACTGGGGGCAGGGCATTATTCTCAAGGATCCTTAGAACAGGATACTACTGGCCAACCATGAAAAGGGATGCTGTAGAGTATGCTAAGAAATGTGATCCTTGCCAAAGGCATAGCAATATCCTCCATCAGCCAGCTGAATTTTTACACCCAATACCATCCTCTTGGCCATTCATGAGATGGGGAATGGATATAGTTGGCAAGCTCCCTAAAGCACCTGGTGGAAAAGTATTTATGCTTGCCATGACTGACTATTTTTCCAAGTGGATAGAAGCAGAAGCCTTCGCTCAAGTCAGAGAAAAGGAAGTCATATCCTTCATTAAAAGAAACATTATAACTAGATTTGGCATTCCCTCTGAAATTGTATGTGATAATAGTTCCCAATTCATTGGAAGCAGAACCACTAACTTTTGTGACAGTTGGGGAATCAAGATGATCACATCAACACCAGTTCACCCACAAGCCAATGGTCAAGCAGAATCATCCAACAAGATCATCATCAACAATCTGAAGAAGAAGCTAGGATCCAAGAAGGGGAAATGGGCAGAAGAATTACCTTATGTGCTATGGGCTGATAGGACAACTCCCAAGAATGCCACTGGTCAAACACCTTTCTCTTTAGTATTTGGGGCAGAAGCAGTGATCCCAACAGAAATGGTGATCCCGACTGCTAGAACAAGTGCTCGTGATCCTGAAGAAAATGCTACAATCCTAGCTCAGGATTTGGATACTATTGAGGAAATCAGGGATCTAGCTAGGATAAGGATGGCAAGCTACCAACAAAGAATGGCTGGTGCCTACAACAAAAATGTCAGAATAAGGAAGTTCCAAGTAGGAGACATGGTGTTGAGAAAAGCATTTCAAAATACTATCAATCCTGCTGACGGGAAGTTAGCACCAAAATGGGAAGGCCCCTACTTGATTGAAGCTGAAGCAGGAAAGGGGGCATACAGGTTGCTAACCATGGAAGGAAACTTATTACCAAGAGCCTGGAATGCTGTTCACTTAAAGAAATATTTCATGTGAACATGATCCTTCATGCATGTGATCCTTACATTGAAGTATCCTTGAAGGATCCCGGAGATATCGCTGATCCTTACTCTGGTAATATGCTTATCCTAAAACTATTGCATTTTCTTACTTTTTGCCTAAGGATAAGGATCATGTATCCTTCATCCTCTACTCACAAACCATTTGAGTTATGATAGTTCAGGTATCTTCAGCAAATCGTCAAAGATCTCCAAAAGCACCACAGATCCTTGGGTCCAACCCCAGTTATCCTTGGGATTATCCCCAGTTTCCGCCAGCAGCGCACGATGATCCTGATATAGTTCACGTCTTTGGGACCAGTACCCACTTTCGGGGCTGACAACCTCATCGTACTGGCTATATTTAGGATCCTACGTATAATGGTAGACGTACCATACATCCGTTCCTAAGGTTTCTAACGTTTTCACGTTAGCTAAGGTTTTGACATTTTCATGTCACTAAGTTTGGATAGTCGCCAGAAAAGGGCCATACTCCAGTTTACATACGATCCTTTGGGCTTGTCCCCAGTTATCCTATGGGCTTGTCCCCAGTGATCCTCTGGGATCATTCTCAGTTATCCTTTGGGCATGACCCCAGTTACTAATTTATCTTTTACATTGGCTTAGTCCCAAGTTATATCTCACTTTTCAGGTTTTGGAAGTCTAAACATATAAGGATCCTTAATCCTTCTTAACTATCAAAGTCTTATCTATGATTGTCTTGATTGAGGGTTAGGATCCTAACTTGGATCCTCAGGTATGATCCTTGACTATTTTTATTATACTCATTATCCTAACCGACCCTTATACTTTGACAACCAAACCTATGGTCCTTGAACTAAAGTACTTTGAAAACTTTCAGGATATTTGATCTAGGATCATATCCTAAATTTGGATAACATATTTTCAACTCTTGCCACTTTAACAAATATACTACAAAAACAACTGAGAAACAAGAATATAAGGATAACAACACGAGATAAGCCAGAAAAGTTAAAGTTATATTATTAAACAAAAGGATCATTAACCCTTTCAAGAAAGTTGTCAAAATTGCCAACCCACATTTCTACCAGCAAAACGTGGCCCGTCCACATGGGTTGGCAAAGGGTGTCCATTGTCTATGCGGTCTTAGCATTTTGCAGGAAATAAAAAGCGGCTGGATCACAAAGGCTTCATCCCCCAAACAGAGGATCCCTCCACCTTTTGCAATCCTACCTATTGTTCAAAGGATCCAGGATCCTTAATCCTAAGAAACTATTGTTCAGAGATTACAGACCATAATTGTTTCAAACCATCAACAACCACAAAAAAACCACTACCAAACCTAAAAAATTGGGCTCCGGCCTAGTCAACAATATCCATCATCGCCCAACCATGCAGCCTACACCTTCGCTGCTTCACCACCAGCATCTCCACCTTGACCCTTCTCAGCATCACCACCTTCCAGCATGGGGATCTCCTCAGCCTCATCCTCGTCCTCCAGGTCCGCCAGCCTTGCCTTCCAACCTTCAACGTCCCACGAACCTTTGTCAAAGGTAGGATCCTGAGCCTCCTCAGCCATCTGAAGTTGTATCTTGTACATAGCAATTGCCGCGGAGACCTTGGCGTCTTGGGTGATCTCCTGCTTCTCGTTATCCATATCGATCAACCTCTGAGCAGCCTCATCCTTCATGGCCCGGAGTTCCTTCTCAAGATCTGCTATCTTGAGATCCTTTAACACACCCATTTGCTGGAGGTCGGCAATTTGGCTCTCCTGGTCCTCAACATGGCCAAGATAGGTCTCAATCTCGGCAAGTTTCTGCAACAGGAGAAAAAAGATAAGCTTAGGATCAGATGATCCTCAAGAAAAGCAGAATACACAAACAGGATATGCGAGACGGATAACCAACAGGGGCAGTGATCCTTACCTCATTCACGTAGTCGAGGAATTGCTGACGGAGGAGGGGAAATCCCTGGAGATCATCTGAAGCCTTCCTCTTCTTCCCTTTGCCTCGGATAGGCGCTTTAGGAGCTGATGCTGAAGGACTGGCAGCAGGAGCCTTCTTCTTTGAAGACGTGACATTGGCAAGATCACTTATCCCAAATTTGGAGGCAGATTTAACAGACCTGGAAGATTTTCCAGCACCTACACAATTCAAAAACAAGATAAGTTCCCTTATTAAATTAAATACTCTTACATAAAACTTACTTTCTATGAGGATAACTTACTTGACATTGTGGCAGATGCAGAGGATATTTCTTGAGAATCTTGGATAGTGACTTGGAAGCTTCTAACTTCAGGATCAAGCTTTTTAAAAGCTAACACTCTTTCTCTTGCAGCAGGGGTCAACTTTAAGTGAGCAACGGAAATAGCTGCATAAAAGACAAAGAAAAAGAAAAAGACATTAGTGATCCTCATCATATGAGACAGGACTGATAGTGATCCTTCGAGGATCCTCTACCCTACCATGAGTGGCCCATTCCTTGGGCAGATCCTTCCCATCCGGGATGGAATCCCTTCTAACAAAGAAAAAACGACGCTTCCAGTTTGTATCATTCTTGGTGACCTTGAAGACAGGGTGATCCTCCCCGGCTTTCCGTTTCAGCAGATACCGGTAAGAACCAAAAGTGGTAAAATCGTAAAGCTCGGCCAACTCCGTCATCCCCAGATCAATCCCTTTCTGCTCAATGATCCTCTCGAAGGTATACAAGACCCTCCAGATCATCGGCATAGCTTGGATATAAGATATGCCGGTCAGAGAAAAGAAAGATTGGGTGAAGGCCGGAAAAGGATACGAATATCCTATGGTAAATGGAGTAGCAGGAAAAGCCACCCAGGTATTCGAAACAAAGTCACTCAGAGCGGTAGGCGTGAAGGACTTGAAAACAGCATTCGCCGGAAAGCAATGACGAATTTTGTCTATGTGAACATCAGTAAAGCAGCATCTCTCCGTAGGAGAATCCTTGATAATCCCCTGGCTTTTTAAGGGACTATCCTTCTTGGAATCCTTGTGTGGAGAATTCCGGAGCAACATATTTGTAACGGGACGGAAACAGAGACGGAGCAGAAAAAACAGAGCAAAGAGAAGGAAGAAAGGAAAGAGAGAAGAAGAGGATACCTGATCAGTCTTCGGTAGCGATTATAAAGGGAAGATATCTCGAATTTAAATGCAGAGTGATCCTAACCCTATCTCCTATTTATAATCATGATTTGCAGGGATTGTCACATCTATGACGTAATGATCGCAACGGCTAGTCCATATGTAACGGCTAGTTATTCGGAGTGGCCCGTTGGAGATAAGATCGAAACAAAATATAACTCGTCTATTTACAATTAACTCCTTATATTTTGGGGGCAATTGTTAGGGCTGGATTTTTATTATAGGTGATCCTTACACGTGATCCTAACCAGTGATCCTTGTTTCTTTGGCAGACAGTGATCCTCAGCAGGACTTCAGGATCAGGATCATGGGACATTATAGGATCCTCATACTAACGATCATCTTCGCTTAATGCAATGTTATTTTTGCAGGAATATCTAGCAGGATATGCTCTAGGCATCATGATCCAGGGACGCGTCTTCACAATTATGGCAAGAGCTTAATTGAAGAAAGACGTTGCACAGGATATGGAAACATGGCTTGATTCATGGGCAGCAATTTAGGCTAGATTGTATCTCATTTCTAAAGGGGTAATGAGCTGAATATTAGTTTAACTACCTAAAATAGGTCACCTACACATGTATAAATACCACTCTTCCTCATTCGGAAGAAGACACACGACATACACCGCAACTCTCACACACTTAGACACTCGAAACAATAGTGATCCTTGTACTCAGCTCATTATCATCCAAAGTTGTAACTATATTTTTCTTATATTGAAGTTGGTGATCGGTAGTTGCCATCACCCGAGGTTTTTTATGCCGGAGATCATACATTGATCAAGGGCTTTTTCCTCGTATAAATCATTGTGTCTTTGCATCTTTATCACAGAAGTGATCCTTTACTTTCATAATTAACCAAGCATCATACCCCGTTTACATAAAGTTTGGTTACATTATCCTTGTGTGATTTTTGACCAAAACAGGGATCAAGCTTCTTGAAGGCCAAAAGCCTCTCTTTTGCAGCAGGTGTCAACTTCAGACAAGAGATGGAGATAGCTGCACAATAAACAAAGAAAATATTAGTGATCCTCACCCTAAGGAACAAATCTTATGGTGATCCTTCCAGGATCCTCTATCCTACCATGAGTAGCCCACTCTTTGGGCAGATCCTTCCCATCAGGGATGGTATCTCTCCTAACAAAAAAGAACCGACGCTTCCAGTTTGTGTCGTTCTTGGTGACCTTGAAGACAGGATGATCCTCTCCAGCTTTTCGCTTAAATAGATAACGATGGGGTCCGAAAGTGGTAAGATCATACATCTCAGCCAGCTCCGCCATACCAAGGTCAATCCCCTCTTGTTCAATGATCCTCTCAAGGGTATGCAACACCCTCCAGATCATGGGCATAGCCTGGATATAGCAGATGCCGGTGAGAGAAAAGAAGGATTGAGTGAACTGTGGGAAAGGATATGAATATCCTATCATGAACGGAGTAACAGGAAAGGCTACCCAAGAATCAGAGATAAAATCACTTAAAGCAGTGGGAGTAAAAGACTTGAAGATGGCGTTCGCCGGAAAACAGTGACGGATTCTGTCGATGTGAGCATCGGTAAAACAGCACCTCTCGGTGGGAGAATCTTTGATGATCTCTTGACCCTTCAAGGGGCTGTTCTTCTTAGGATCCTTATGAGGAGAGTTCCGGAGCAACATCTTTGCAGAGTAATGAAAAGAAACAAGAGAAACAGAGTAAGAGAAGGGAGAAAAAGAAAGAGAGATACCTGATTGATCTTCGGACGAGAATATAAAGGGAGTTTCTCTTGAATTTAAATGCAAATTAATCCTATCTCTAACTCCTATTTATAATGATGATCTGCAGGGCTGTCACTTCTGTGACGTAAGATGTGCAACGGCTAGTCCGTCTTCAACGGCTAGTTATCCGATTAACTTATTGCGGATAAGATCAAACAAAATATAACTCGTTTATTTACAATATTACTCCTTATATTTTGGGGGCAATTGTTAGGGCTGGATTTTTATGACCTATGATCCTTACATATGATCCTAACCAGTGATCCTTATTTCTTTGGCAGATAGTGATCCTCAGAAGAGTTCCAGGATCAGGATCACAGACCGTCACAGGGATCCTCATACTAACAGTTGCTTTCATTGGATTTAATGTTATCTTGCAGGGATGTCTGGCAGGATCCGCTCTTAGCAACGTAAACAAGGGACTCGTCTTTACAACTTTGGCATATGCTTAATCAGAGACGAACGTTGTGGACGATATGGAAACTCAGCATAATTTAAGGGCGATAATTTAGGCTAGATTTACTTTTATTCCTAAAGGGGTAACGAGCTAATAGTTAGTCTATTTACCTAAAATAGGGCCACTCACACTTGTATAAATAGCTCTCTTCCACATTCGGAAGACACAACACACTTCCCACACGCTTTGACACACGATACTATAAGTGATCCTTGTACTTAGCTCGTTACCATCCGAAGTTGTAACCTTTATTTGATATATTGAAGTTTGGTGATCGGTAGTTTCCATCACCCGAGGTTTTTTATGCCGGAGATCATCCATTGATCAAGGGCTTTTTCCTCGTATAAATCCTTGTGTCAATTGTGCATTTTACATTTAAGTGATCCTTCACTTTGTTCATCAACCAAGCATCATTCCCCGTTTACATAGAGTTTGGTTGCATTATCCTTGTGTGATTTTTGACCAAAACACCTACTATGAAGCTGTATGATGGTACAACGGATCCTGAGGAACACATAGCACAATACAGGGAAAGGATGGAGATCAATCCAATTCCAGAAAAGCTAAAGGAAGCATGCCTATGCAAAGGATTTGGATCCACTCTTACTGGATCAGCTCTTAAATGGCTGCTGTTAGGGCTGGATTTTTATGACTTATGATCCTTACATGTGATCCTTACATGTGATCCTAACCAGTGATCCTTGTTTCTTTGGCAGATAGTGATCCTCAGAAGAGTTCCAGGATCAGGATCACGGAGTATCCTAGGGATCCTCATACTAACGATTGTTCTCTTTGGATTTAATGTTGTCTTGCAGGAATTTCGAGTAGGATCCGCTCTTCACAACGTAAACAAGGAACCTGTCACGCTACTTTGGCATGTGCATAATCAAAGATGGACGTTGTGGACGATATGGAAACTCAGCATAATTTAAGGGCGATAATTTAGGCTAGATTTACTTCTATTCCTAAAGGGGTAACGAGCTAATAGTTAGGTTATTTACCTAAAATACGAACATTTACACTTGTATAAATAGCACTCTTCCACATTCGGAGAACAGAACACACTTCCCACACGCTTTGACACACGATACTATTGTGATCCTTGTACTTAGCTCGTTACCATCCAAAGTTGTAACCTTTATTTGTTATATTGAAGTTTGGTGATCGGTAGTTTCCATCACCCGAGGTTTTTTATGCCGGAGATCATTCACTGATCAAGGGATTTTTCCTCGTATAAATCCTTGGGGTCACTTGTGCATTTTACATTTAAGTGATCCTTCACTTTGTTCATCATACCAAGCATCATTCCCCGTTTACATAAAGTTTGGTTGCATTATCTTTAAGTGATTTTTGACCAAAACAGTTTGGCGCCCACCGTGGGGCAATTGGTGCTTCATTCATAAGAAAATTTTCTGTTGGTGATCATTCCGGAAGTGTAGCATGGCTTCATCGTTGAAGAATACTTCCACAGCGATGTCTGCAGTCAATTCATCTAATGGCATTCCACCTTTGCCTCCACCACCAGCTGGATCTCAGAAAAATGCTGAGAAGAGACCAACTCCTATCTCCTCTAAACCATCATCTTCTGCTCTAACTTCTTCTGTTCCCAGTACTAGTGATATATTTACTTTGATTTTGCAGACGAGGGATCGTATGCAGCAGCAGGATGAAACTAATTACAGGATCCTCAGAGAAATCGGAGATCTCAAAAGGCAAAAGAAAACGGCAGAGGATCATTCCCCACTGATGCCCAAATCTTTGAATTTTGATACTCTAATGATTACTTCTCAGCCATCAGAGGTCCCAGGTGTTAGGGCTGGATTTTTATAATACATGATCCTTACACGTGATCCTAACCAGTGATCCTTGTTTCTTTGGCAGATAGTGATCCTCAGCGGAGTTCCAGGATCAGGGTCACGGACCGTCATAGGATCCTTATGCTAACAGTTGCTTTCATTGAATTTAATGGTATTTTGCAGGGACATCTAGCAGGATCCGCTCTTAGCATCACAATCAAAGGACGCGTCTTTACAACTATAGCATGTGCTTAATCGGAGATGGACGTTGTGAAGGATATGGAAACTTGGCATGATTTAAGGGCGATAATTTAGGCTAGATTTGCTTTTATTTCTAAAGGGGTAATGAGCTGATTATTAGTCTTTTTACCTAAAATAGGCCACCTACACTTGTATATATAACACTCTTCCCCATTCGGAAGACACACAACACAATTCTCACACGCTTAGACACACATTTCGATAGTGATCCTTGTACTCAGCTCATTATCATCCAAAGTTGTAACCAAATTTTGATATATTGAAGTTGGTGATCGGTAGTTGCCATCACCCAAGGTTTTTTATGCCGGAGATGATTCATTGATCAAGGCCTTTTTCCTCGTATAAATCCTTGTGTCACTTGCATATTTCTTACTAAAGTGATCCTTTACTTTATCAATAAACCAAGCATCATTCCCCATTTACTTAGAGTTTGGTTGCATTATCCTTGTGTGATTTTTGACCAAAACAGTTTGGCGCCCACCGTGGGGCAATTGGTGCTTCATTCATAAGAAAACCTTTTGTTCGAAATCATTTCAAAGAATTACATGACTTCATCATTGAAAAACACGTCCACGGCAATGTCTGCAGTCATCTCGTCTCAGAACACTCTGCCTCCTCCACCGGCAGGATCCCAGAAGAATGCTGAGAAGAGACCAACTCCTACTAACTCTAAACCTCCATCTTCTTCTGCTATGAATTCTTATACTCCCAGTACTAGTGACGTATTTACTTTGATTTTGCAGATGAAGGATCGTATGCAGCGGCAGGATGAAACTAATGAAAGGATCCTTAGGGAAATTGGAGATCTCAAAAGACAAAAGAAAGCGGCAGAGGATCATTCCCCACTGATGCCCAAATCCTTGAGCTTTGATACTCCAATGATCACTTCTCAGCCATCGGGAGTCCCAGACGTGCAAATTATGAGAGAATCAAGAGGATTGCACCTCGGATCGGCAGCAATGACTCAGGCATCAGGCTCACACTTTCAGCCGGCAGGATCCTATCCCCAGCATATGGGATCCTTCATAAATTCAGGAGCCTATCCGGGAGCACAGCAGTTTCAAGGATCCTACTTTGTTCCAGGATCATCCCAGGGTCAAGGATCCTCCTTCGTTCCAGGATCATCCCAGGGTCAAGGATCCTTCTTTGTTCCAGGATCGTCCCAGGTTCAAGGATCCTCCTTCGTTCCAGGATTATCCCAGATACCAGGATCCTTCCAGATGCCAGGATCCCTAAAAAGTTTGCAAACAGGAAGTCTAGATGTCCATCAAGGGGACTTCATTCCAATGCAGACCATTGCTTCCACTGGTCCCTCCGTTATCCCAGAATCCCAGCAATATGGATTCACACCCAATGTTCCTAACTTGAACTCAATGGGAGGTAACACTTTAAGTAATTATCTTACCACTAACCATGGATTCATGCAGGATACAGGTGTCAATCATGCTATGGCCAGGGAGTTGCAGAAGCTAAAAGATATGATCTCAAGTGTTCCAGGGATAGTCAAGCCTATCCCGGAGATTGCAGATGGGAGCCATAAGGTATCTCGTTTTGCACCACCAATTTGTGATGCAGAGGTACCCAAAAGGTTCCATATCCCTACTATGAAGCTGTATGATGGTACAACGGATCCTGAGGAGCACATAGCACAATACAGGGAGAGGATGGAGATCAATCCAATCCCAGAAAAGTTAAAGGAAGCATGCTTATGTAAAGGATTTGGATCCACCCTTACTGGATCAGCTCTTAAATGGCTGCTAAGTCTTCCCCCTTATTCTATCACTTCATTTGCTAATTTAGTTAATTTATTCAATAACCAATTCTCTTGTAGTAGAAAATTTGAAAGATTAACTAGTGATTTATATAGGGTAACTCAAAGTCATAATGAATCATTAAGGGATTATATAACTAAATTCAGTAAAGAATCTTTGGACATTCCCAACTTGGATATGGCTACGGCTGTTGAAGCCTTCAAAATGGGACTGCTTAAGGATTCATTATTCTATGATGATCTTGTTATGACACCATGCAGGAATCTAGATGAAGTAAGAACTCGGGCACTTAGGTTCATCCGGCTAGAGGATGACAAGAGGATCCAGGAGAGACAAGTAGGATCCTCAAAACAGGAGAAGCAAGGATCCTCCTTCAAGAACAATAAATTCAAATCCTACCATAGAAATGACAACCAGAATGTGCATGTTGTTGACCAAGAAGAGGATGATGAAGATTATCCTCCAATCTCCGAATATTGTTTTTCCGTTGATAATCATGAACTAATCCTTGCAATGCAGAATCTAGGAGAAAAAGCTAGGTGGCCCAGGAAGAATGATAAACCATCCGGGACTAAAGACAAGTCAAAATGGTGTGCATACCATGAGGATTTCGGGCATCTAACTGAAGAATGCATAGCTTTAAGAAAAGAAATTGGATATCTGTTAAGCAAGGGGCATCTAAAAGAATTGTTGGGAAGAAAAAAGCAAAGGACTCAGGATCCTGAAAGGATCCCTGAAAAAGCTCCAGCCCCTCCGGCGAATGCACAAGTGATCAACTATATTTCCGGAGGATCAGACATCTGTGGTACATCCTTCTCGGCGGCCAAAAGGCATGCAAAGGAAGCAAAAATGGATAATGGAGAGAGACCTATTCGAACATCAAGTGTCTCAGAAGGAAAGACGATAACGTTTGATGAGGATGATCGCATTAACATCCAGGATCCTCATCATGATAGTTTAGTTATTACTCTCTTTATCTCTAACCATTTTGTCCGCAGGATCCTTATCGACGGAGGAAGCTCAGTGAACATTATCCAGCTTGATGTTCTGAAGAAAATGGGTATCCCAGAATCAGACATCACACCAAGATCCTCCGTGCTTGTAGGATTCAGTGGAGAAACGAAGAAAACTCTGGGGGACATCAAACTCCCAATCTACGTGGAAGGATTACATAATTATCAAAAATTTTGTGTTATTGACTGTTTATCTTGTTGCAATGTTATCCTTGGCAGGCCCTGGATACATGATATGAAAGCAGTCCCATCCACCTATCATCAATGTGTGAAACTCCCTAGCCCATGGGGGATAATCAAAATCGACAGTGATCAGCAGGAGGCTAAGGATTGTTATACCTCATCCATGAAGCCAACCTCGAAGCCCAGGGAGCAATAGCAATTACAGTATCCTCCGAGGAATGTCTTGGAGGCAAGCGAACAAGATGTGGACGAAATCCTCTTGGATCCTAGTGATCCTGAATCAAAAATCTATATCGGATCAGAGATCCTTGGCAAGATGAAAGAAGACATGATATCCTTCCTCAAAAGAAGAAAGTCTACCTTTGCATGGAAGCACGAAGATATGACAGGTATATCTAAGGATATCATAACTCATAAACTTGGCATTGACAGGTCTATCAAACCAATCCATCAAAAAAGGAGGAAGTTTGCACCAGAAAGGAATGCCATTATCCAAGAAGAAGTAGAGAGACTACTTCGAGCAGGTATGATCAGAGAGGTAAAATATCCAAAATGGTTAGCCAATGTGGTCGTTGTCCAAAAGAAAAACGGAAAGTGGAGGGTATGTGTCGATTTCACTGATCTGAATAAGGCTTGTCCCAAGGATCCTTTCCCATTACCCCACATTGACTCCATGGTGGATGCAACAGCGGGGCATGAACTGTTGACCTTTATGGATGCATCATCTGGATTCCAACAAATTCAGATGGAACCATCTGACCAAGAGGATACAGCCTTTATGACCCCAACCGGTTTGTATTGTTATATTGCCATGCCTTTTGGATTAAGAAATGCAGGTGCAACATATCAAAGGCTGGTGAATATGATGTTCAAGATCAAATAGGACAAACTATGGAAGTATACATAGATGATATGGTAGTCAAATCAAAGAAAGCTGAGGATCACCTAAGGGATTTGGAAGAAGCATTTGATATCCTTGATAATTATAACATGAAGCTTAATCCTTCAAAATGCCACTTTGGTGTTAAGGCAGGTAAATTCCTAGGATATATGGTAACTCAGAGGGGCATTGAAGCAAGTCCGGAGCAAATTAAAGCATTGGTGAATATCAAATCCCCTGCCAATGCTAAGGATGTGCAAAGGCTAACAGGCAGGATAGCAGCTTTAAACAGGTTCATATCAAAATCCTCAGAAAAATGTAAAGAATTTTACGATATCCTAAGGAAAAACAAGAAGTTTGAATGGACTGAGAAACATGAGAATGCTTTACAAGCCCTTAAAGAATATATGTCCTCAGTGTGACAACTCGAATTTCCAAGATTCTATTTCGCATTTATTGCACGTTCTTGTATTATTTAGATTGTTTACTTGCACAATTGATTGCCATGGAATTATATATGTTTTAATTGTGTGATTGTGCATGATTGTTTGTTAATTGTGAAATTGGTAAATATATGAACATGGTGGTGGAATTGTGAAATTGTTAGGGGATGGTGTACTTGTGTAAGATTTATTAATTCAGGGGTGTAGAGAAATTAGTGAAAACTAAACCATACTTAAACCTAATTCCTTGTTCACTAATCATTTTCACAAGAATCAAAGTACTGTATCCTCTAATCCCCTAGCAATCATCACCAAATCATTGGCACAAGACATTCATCACTTTCGATTTCCACATTTCTCTAGAATCACCACAAGGTAAATGATTTTTGTTTATTGATTTCCTGATTGTATCAATTCTTGGTGATTAGAATACTTGCAAACCCTAGCTTTGATTTGATGGTTCTGTACTTAGTTTGATTACGATTATTGTGATTATGATGATGTATTAATTGTATAATCGATCCTCTTGATGAATATTGATGCATGAATATGAAGAAATAATGATTGTTATGTTGATGCTGCAATGAGAAAATGTATAATTAGGGTTTTTCATTCGTATGAAAAACAAGAAACGTAACTGATTCGATTCTTTTGACTCTGAATAATTGAAATTCACGCATGATTGATTAGTCTGAGTTTTGATTATTTGTCTGAGTTTCTTGTTTAAAAGTCTGAACCCCTTAACAACTAGCTTATCCCGAATTTTAAAACCAAGAAACTGTTGTCTGAGTTTTGTAATCAAACATGCATGATCCGAGTTTATGAAAGGGTATAGGGCCCGAGTTTTTAACCCCTCCCCATGTCCGAAGTTTTTATGAAAACCTCAAAGGGTCCGAGTTTTGGCATGATCATGTAGTGTCCGACTTTCTTTATTGCTTGTGGTCCGAGTTTCATTAGCTTATGGCAATGCCCGAGTTTCTTGGTTGCTTGTCGATATCCGAGTTTTATCATACAACATGGGGTCCGAGGTTGTGAGGTTGATTAGTCCGAGGTTAATGCCACACCCTTGGTCCGAGTTATTGATGATACATAGTCCGAGTTTGTGTTGAATGAACATCTGGTCCGAAGTATTCAAGAGGGGGCTTAGGTCCGAGTTTAGTGATGGATTTATCTAGTCCGACTTTATTGATAAACAAGGATCCGAGTTTCATCTATATAAAGGTCCGAAGTTTTTTTAATGAATGCTCCTTGTCCGAGTTTCACAAGATGTACTCTTGTCCGAGTTTCTTATACTAATGAGCATGGTCCGACTTTTGTTGGTGTTGTGTGTTGTGTCCGAGTTTTAACACCCCTTATTGTCCGACTTTGTAAAAGATGCCATGCCCTAGCTT
>NW_023395547.1:0-45317 GCF_002127325.2 Helianthus annuus | reverse complement strand
CCGGTGAAGTCACGGGGCTTACAAGACACAAAGTACTTGTAAGTGCAGCCTTTGGCACTGGATGCATCAGTGTATTCTCGTTCACGACGAATACTATTTCAGCGGACGAGTGATCATCATTTCCCTTTTGGGTTTGGAGAGTGGTTTGGAGTGAGTCTTTGGTTTGGAGGATGGTTTTGATACGGTTCTGCCTTGGACTCAGTAATTTGACGATCCAGAGCTGCCTGAACAGCGTTGTCAATTAGAGCCTTTAACTGTGCGCCTGTCAGATGCACTTGCGCATTGTCGTAGTCTTTTTCATTTGTATGGCTGTTCTCTCCATTTGGATCTGCCATTGTAACTTTAATCTGTTACAAAAAAAAATAACAAAGTTTTATTCAGGAGCTTATTATAGAATTATCTTTTATGACAATTCGTTAACCATGGTAACAAAGACCATATTCGGTTAACTTATTACTCACTTATTCTTAGGATTTGAATATATCCTATTTTAGCTATAATAATAATATTAGCGGCGTATAGCCTAATCACGAGGATATTTTTTATAATCTTAGCCGAGATTTCAGAGAATCAAAGGCATAGAGGTTTGAACCGTAGTTCTTTTAGCCCTTTCTGACAGGGAGTCATAGACCACCACTGTCTTCTGTCCTTATGAGACAATTATGGCCCGTAGGCATTTCATCTCTAATGGATGTTTAATAATATTGGCCCGTATGCACTACATCACTAACAGATGTTTAATAGTTTGGCCCGTAGGCACTACATCACTAATGGATGTTTAATAATTGGCCCGTAGGCACTACATCACCAATGGATGTTTAATAGTTTGGCCCGTAGGCACTACACCACTAATGGATGTTTTAATAATATTGGCCCGTAGGCACTACATCACTAATGGATGTTTAATAAATGATCATCTTTATGATGATTTAACCCATGATTTATAAATCATTTATTTGGGTTTTGAAATCCTTTAAAGGATTATTGTATAAGAATGACGTGTGTGATTTTAACGAATCACATCTGCCATGATTTCAACATGCTTGCAGAGGTTAACAGGGAATCAAAATCTTTTAATTTGGTCGTACCGTCTTGGCCGGATCTTAAAAGACACCAGGCTAGGTTTCACTCTTAAGATTCTTTATTTAGGCAGATCAATTTTAAAAGGAATGGTTTTGATTTATTTCATATATTTTGATAACAAAATGAAATTCATAATATAACATTCCAAAATATTAATACGATTACACGTTGCCCTAAACGGGATTTTAAAATAGTACACACCTACTTAGAGGTCAAATGAAGACAAGTCCATGCAGGGACTAATAACAGATAGATGTCCACGTAGGGACTGAAAGATAAGTCCACATAGGGACCGAAGTACGATAAGTGTCCACGCAGGGACTTATTTCAAAATAGAAATTACATTAATACAACTATTAAGGGCTAGTGATCACGTTTCTTCTTTTTGCCCTTTAGTAGGTTCGCCAAACCTTTGAGAAATCCTCGGTGGCTCTTTTTCTCTTCTCGAACTCTCTCTCCACACGATCTAGTCATTGAAGTATCTCTTCCTGTTCAGGAGGAGAGAATCGTGGTTGTGGTACCGGTTGTTGCGGAACTGGAGGTCTGGGTGGTGCTGGATACCCATGAGCTGAGTAATCCGGGACCCCCATGCGTCCATATGCTCCGTCCGGATAGCGGACGTTATATTGGGCCCCTACCACGTACGGGTCGCGCTCATAGTTGTAGTTATAGTGCGCCTGTGACGATGGTTCGAACGGGTTGTATGCTGTCGGACCTGTGAAAGCCGGTATTGGGTGGTCATACCCAAATGGTGGCGAATTTGGTGCAGCTGGTCGGAGTTCGCTTCTTGCACCGGACTTGCCGGTCCTTCCTCTGGTAGTGCCGGGTAATGGCTACTAGTTGAATGTCGAGGGGTGCTGAAATGGTATTCCCCTCCTCGGGTGGACATTCGTGCACCCGATCTTCTACGCCTTGGCGGATCAGGCATTATTGGCTGTACCGGTGGCGGAGGTGGTGGCGTAACTGCCACGAAGCGTGCATCCTCAGAGGGATCTTGCGGATGTTGCGGTTGCTGAGGTGGCGTATAGTACCACTCATGTCGGTCGAACAACGCTTGAAAACTATCAGGTCCCTGATAGGGTACCGAAGGATGACCCATCAGAGACTTCTATTGGATGCGTGGGCGTACCACGAGCCGGTTCTGTTGGGTCCGTATCTTCGTCCATATGATCTTCGGGAAAGTGATCTTGTGGCCCTAGTGGAACAAATCCTGAAGGTTCCTGGATGTAGTCGTCAGGGTTAAACTGTCCCCTGAAATATGGAGTAGGGTCGCCGTAGTTTCGGTGCGATACCGAACGTTGTAGAGGTATGAAAGAGGGTTGTGGGTTGTTGGGATCATTCTCCGAGTTTGGCCCGAATGAGTGCCGGTATGATGGCGTCGAGCTGTGTGAGGTGGAATGCCTCGCAGGTTCGAAGAGTTCTCTCCGCCTCTGTGGTTCCTCACTCCTTGTAGTCGAAGGAGATCGCGTACCTAAAGGCACTGCTTCGTGATCGTTATGAGTAACGATCTCTCCTCTTCCTCTTCTTGCCCTTCCTCTTCCACGGAATATGATTGGTGCCATTATCTCCTGCTTTTAAGATCATTAAAAATCGTAATAATAATAATAAAAGACAAACTGGAATATCAAGTCGAATTTGTCCTAAGTTCGAGTCTAGACTCTAGTATGTGCAATTGTGTCACTGAGATTAAACACATAGGATAGTGTTTAATTCACTCAGCGTTGGCTCTGATACCAACCTGTCACACCCCTATTTCCACGTGTGTCACCGGTGGGCCCGGTGGGGGATTACCGTGACGTAGTTGGAGACATCATAGTCAAACCACCAATATAATAATGCACAGCGGAAGCAATAAGATAATAATAATTCAACCTTTGAGAGTAATATCAAGGTATGTACTATTTAAAAGTCCCGTTAGGGCAGTGTGTAATAGTATTAATATTTGGAATGTTATATTATGAATTTCATTTTGTTATCACTATATATGAAATAAATCAAAACCATTCCTTTTAAATTGATCTGCCTAAATAAAGAATCTTATGAGTGAAACCTAGCCTGGTGTCTTTTAAGATCCGGCCAAGACGGTACGACCAAATTAAAAGATTCTGATTCCCTGTTAACCTCTGCAAGCATGTTGACAATCATGGCAGATATGATTCGTTAAAATCACACACGTCATTCTTATACAATAATCCTTTAAAGATTTCAAAACCCAAATAAATGATTTATAAATCATGGGTTAAATCATCAATAAAGATGATCATTTATAAAACATCCATTAGTGGTGTAGTGCCTACGGGCCACACTATTAAACATCCATTAGTGATGTAGTGCCTACGGGCCAATATTATTAAAACATCCATTAGTGGTGTAGTGCCTAATGGCCAAAATATTAAACATCCATTAGTGATGTAGTGCCTACGGGCCAAACTATTAAACATCCGTTAGTGATGTAGTGCCTACGGGCCAATATTATTAAACATCCATTAGAGATGAAATGCCTACGGGCCACAATTATTGTCTCATAAGGACAGAAGACAGTGGTGGTCTATGAATCCCTGTCAGAAAGGGGTGAAAGAACTACGGTTCAAACCTCTATGCCTTTGATTCTCTGAAATCTCGGCTAAGATTATAAAACATCCTTGTGATTAGGCTTTACGCCGCCGATATTATTATTATAGCTAAAATAGGATATATTCAAATCCTAAGAATAAGTGAGTAATAAGTTAACCAAATATGGTCTCTGTTACCATGGTTAACGAATTGTCATAAAAGATAATTCTATAATAAGCTCCTGAATAAAATTTTTGTTATTTTCTGTAACAGATTAAAGTTACAATGGCGGATCCAAATGGAGAGACAGCCATACAAATGAAAATGACTACGACAATGCACAAGTGCATCTGACAGGTGCACAATTAAAGGCTCTAATTGACAACGCTGTTCAGGCAGCTCTGGATCGTCAATATACTGAGTCCCAAGGCAGAACCGTGTCAAAACCACCCTCCAAACCAAAGTCACAATCCAAACCACTCTCCAAACCCAAGAAGGATGACAATAATCACTCGTCCGCTGAATAGTATTCGCCGTGAACGAGAATACACTGATGCATCCAGTGCCAAGGGCTGCACTTACAAGTACTTCGTGTCTTGTAAGCCCCGTGACTTCACCGGGGAGAAGGGTGCAGTCGAATGTATAACCTGGTTGGATGAAATGGACACCATAGTAGACATCAACGGTTGTGCCGAGAGAGATGTGGTGAAGTTTGTGTCACAGTCGTTTAAGGGCGAGGCCCTGGCATGGTGGAGAGCGTTGGTACAAGCATCCGGTAAGTCTGCTCTATACAAGATGACATGGGAGGAATTTATTGCCCTCCTTAAGGAAAACTACTGTCCTCAGCATGAGTTAGAGAAGATCGAGTCTGATTTTGTGTCACTGGTGATGACAAACCTGGACTGCCAGTCCTATTTGACGAGCTTCAATACGATGTTCGCCTGGTCCCATACCTTGTGACACCAGAGCCCAGAAGAATCGCCCGTATCATTGGGGGCTTAGAGCCTGCGATAAAGGCCAGTGTAAAGGCCTCTAGGCCGACGACCTTCAGGTCAGTAACTGACCTCTCCTTGTCTCTCACTTTAGATGCTGTCCGTCTGAGGACGCTAAGGAGCAAGTGAGGACGACACCTCACGAAGGTCGGGAAAGAAACACCGTGGGAACGGTGATGGTAAGAGAGGGCGGAAGCGAAGAAGGATGGGCAACAAGCTGGAGAAAGGCCCAAATGCAAAATCTGCCAGAAACTCCATTCTGGAAAATGTAGGTTTGGGTCGAATTCACAGTCCCGGCCAAAGTCTTTTGCCTGTGGACTATGCAAGTCCAAGGACCATAAGACGGTGGACTGTAAGAAGATAAAGGATGCAACGTGCTTCGGATGCAACGAGAAAGGGCATATCAAGAGCAACTGCCCTAAGAATGCCAGGAAAACGGAAGAAAACAAGAAGACTAATGCAAGAGTCTTCCGTATGGATGCAAAGGAGGCTGTGCTGAACGACAATGTGCTTACAGGTACTTTTCTCGTAAATAATATATTTGCAAGAGTACTTTTCGATTCAGGCGCTGATAAATCCTTTATAGACCAAAAATTTTGCAAACTACTGAATATGCCTACCAGAACCCTAGATATGAAATACGAGGTAGAATTAGCAGACGACACGATAGAAACTGTCTCCACTATTCTAGAGGGATGTGAAATGTCCATTAAGAACCACTCTTTTCCTCTATCTCTACTTCCCTTCAAACTAGCGGGTTTAGACATTGTTCTAGGCATGGACTGGTTATCCCGTAATCTGGCCCAAATCATTTGCAACAGGAGGCAAATTGTGCTAAAGACTCCGAATGGTGAATCGCTTACCGTTCGAGGAGACACGCAGTATGGATTACCCGAGGACGTATCCATGCTTAAAGCTTCTAGATGTCTGAACAGAGGCTGTGTCATTTACATGGCTCAGGTGATAATTGAAGAGCCCAAACCGAAGATAGAGGATCTTCCTGTTATTTCTGAATATTTCGAGGTTTTCCCCGAAGAACTACCTGGTTTACCACCAGATAGGCAAGTGGAATTCAGAATAGATATCATACCTGGAGCAGCTCCTATAGCTAGAGCGCCTTACAGGCTTGCTCTGACAGAAATGAAGGAATTAAGGACCCAGTTGGATGAACTGTTGGCAAAAGGTTTTATCAGACCTAGTTCGTCTCCCTGGGGAGCACCTGTCCTATTCGTAAAGAAGAAGGACGGATCAATGCGGTTGTGCATCGATTACCGTGAGCTGAACAAAGTTACCATAAAGAATAGATATCCTTTGCCAAGGATCGACGATCTGTTCGATCAGCTGCAAGGAGCGAGCTACTTCTCAAAGATCGACTTGAGGTCGGGCTATCATCAACTGAAGGCCAGAGATGAAGATGTGCATAAGACAGCATTTAGGACTCGCTATGGTCACTATGAGTTCCTAGTGATGCCTTTTGGGCTCACAAATGCACCGGCTGCGTTCATGGATCTCATGAATCGCGTCTGCAAGCCGTACTTGGACAAATTCGTCATAGTCTTCATTGACGATATCCTCATATATTCAAAGAACCAAGCTGACCACGAGAAACACCTCCGTTGTATTCTCGAATTGCTACAACGTGAGAAACTCTACGCCAAATTCTCTAAATGCGAATTTTGGCTAAGAGAGGTTCAATTTTTGGGTCACGTTGTGAGTGAGCGTGGTGTCCAGGTGGATCCCGCTAAAGTGGAGGCAGTCATGAACTGGCAAGAGCCAAGGACGCCTACCGAATTTCGTAGTTTCCTGGGGTTAGCAGGATACTACAGGAGATTTATTGAGAATTTTTAGAGGATTGCTGCGCCCTTAACCTCCCTAACCAAGAAGAAAGAAAAGTTCATTTGGGGCCCAAAGCAGCAAGAGTCCTTCGAAATCCTGAAGCAAAAGCTGAGCAACGCACCTGTGTTGACCTTACCTGAGGGTACAGAAGAGTTCGTAATTTACTGCGATGCGTCACACACAGGTATGGGGTGTGTGCTTATGCAGAAGGGCAAGGTGATTGCCTACGCTTCACGACAATTAAAGGTGCACGAAAAGAATTACACCACCCATGACTTGGAGTTGGGTGCCGTTGTATTTGCACTGAAATTATGGAGGCATTACCTCTATGGTATTAAATTTGTGATTTATTCTGATCACAAAAGTCTTCAACATCTGTTCAACCAGAAAGAGTTGAACATGAGGCAACGCCGTTGGATGGAAACATTGAATGATTATGATTGTGAGATCAGGTACCATCCCGGCAAAGCGAATGTAGTCGCTGATGCCTTGAGCAGGAAAGAGAGGGTAAAACCTATCCGAATCAATGCCAAGAGCATTGAAGTCAGGAACAATTGATCGAAAGGATATTAGCTGTACAGCGAGAGGCTGTGTTGGAAGCTAATTATCCTAAGGAAAAGTTAGGAGTAACTGAAGAACAGTTGACTCTTAGCAAGGATGGAATCCTTAGATTAAACGGACGAATATGGGTTCCAATATATGGAGGACTACGAGATGTCATCCTCCAGGAAGCCCATAGTTCCAAATATTCGGTCCATCCGGGAGCAGATAAAATGTATCAAGACTTAAAGGCAAACTATTGGTGGATAGGCTTGAAAAAGTCTGTAGCCGCCCATGTAGCAAAGTGCTTGACTTGTGCTCAAGTCAAAGCCGAACACCAAAAGCCGTCTGGCTTGCTACAACAGCCTGAACTTCCCGAGTGAAAATGGGAATGCGTAACTATGGACTTCATAACCAAGTTACCCAAAACCAGGAAAGGAAACGATACAATATGGGTTATAGTCGATAGGCTGACTAAATCGGCTCATTTTCTACCCATCAAGGAGACGTATAGCTCCGATATGCTAGCCCAACTTTATGTTGATAAGATTGTAGCCTTACATGGCATACCTGTGTCTATTATCTCCGACAGGGATACTACATACACGTCTCATTTCTGGAAAAGTTTCTAGCAATCTTTGGGCACGCGTTTGAACTTCAGTACGGCTTACCATCCACAGACGGACGGTCAGAGTGAGCGTACCATTCAAACGTTAGAAGACATGCTACGCGCATGTGCGATCGATTTAGGTGGTAACTGGATAAGAACCTACCCCTAATCGAATTCTCCTACAATAATAGCTACCATACCAGCATAAAGGCTGCGCCTTTCGAGGCATTATACGGTAGGAAATGTAGATCGCCCGTTTGTTGGGCGGAAGTAGGAGAGGTCCAATTATCAGGACCAGAGATAGTTTTCCAGACAACGGACAAGATTGTCCAGATTCGGGAACGTCTCAAGGCTGCCAGAGATAGACAGAAAAGTTACGCTGATCCGAAGCGTAAAGATTTTCACTTCGAAGTGGGTGAAAAAATATTTCTTAAAGTATCTCCCTGGAAAGGGGTGATGCGTTTCGGCAAGAAGGACAAGCTGAGTCCGAGATACATAGGACCTTTTGAGGTCATTGAACGTGTCAGGTCAGTTGCCTATAAGTTAAACTTGCCAGAAGAGCTCAATGGAATTCACAATGTGTTCCACATCTGCAATCTCAAGAAGTGCTTTGCCGATGAAACATTGGTGATCCCACACACAGATGTGCATATAGATGAGAGCTTAAAATTTGTAGAAAAGCCTTTGTCGATTGAAGATCGACAGGTGAAAAAGCTTCGAAGAAAACACGTACCGATTGTAAAGGTCAAATGGGATGCTCGTAGAGGTCCCGAATATACGTGGGAAGTAGAAGACACAATGAAAGAAAAATACCCTTATTTATTTGAGTAAATCTCGGGTCGAGATTTATTTTAAGGGGTGAGGATGTAACACCTCGAAATTTTGTGTCCAATGATGTGTTAACACGTGTCATTTGTTACACGTGGCATTGATATTAAATAAAGAACTAATATTGACAAACCTTGAAAGTATATAAATTCGAGGGTTATAAATGTCAATCAAGGGTAATATACTGTATAGTATCCCTAAATAATGCTCGTACCTTCAAACGAATAAATCATGGATCGTACGGAAGCGAAACGCGGAAGAAAGTGAGAGATTACAAGCTACAGGGGTTAACTGTGCCAACATGTTTAATTATACCTCTGAGTGACCCTTTAACGTTCCCGAAGCTTTGTAACAGTATAATACACTCACTAGAATGCAATATATAAATTTCGCGAAGTTCCATTTTAAAAACGAGAAAGTTATGATCAAATTCGTAGGAGAAGGGTTAAAAGCATCAATAATATAAATTAAGGTTTTTCCGGATAATAAATAAATTAACCGGGGGCTTAACGATGCGGGTAAATAACGCGAGGTCCTTAACTGTAATTAATCAAGGGCCATATCGCAAAGTTACCCCTTTAAACCCGAAAGGTCAGGTTATTAATTACCAAAGATTCGATATTAATTACAAGATTTAGTAATCATTTCAAAAAGATACAATTTTAACCCCTTACGGACCGTAAAAGGTATGCCTTACGGACCGTAAGGAAGGGAATGATTGATTTTGATCCGCCTATGGCTTACGGACCGCAAGGCCTAAGCCATACGGTCCGTAAGCGTTGCCCAGCGACAGAAAGTTGGCTGTTGGCTGTCCAAAGCGGTAAAACATGAAGTAATGGGTTTCTCAGGGTCATGGGTGCCCCTACTCGACCCATAACTCTCTAGGACACCTGCCATTCATCCATGGTCACTTGTAGACCAATGTGTGATGATCTTGGACCTTGTCTTGCACTATAAATAGATCCATTGTGTTCATAACTATCACACACCTCAAACACCCTCATCTGATCACTTCTAAAGCTCTTAAGCTTCCTTCTTTGTTCTCTAAGCAAGCCTAAACTTCTGTAAGTTGTTTACATCCCTTGTGATTCAATTTTACTTAGTAATATAGCTAAAAACCAAACCGTCGTAACTACGGTTTGACTTCAAAATAAATCCGTGATGGCTCAGTCTTATGACGGATCAAAAGTAGTTATGAGTTGCTATTTATGTGGGTAATAAACCTCTAAGAGGGTTCCCTCTGATCACCACTCTAACTAGCTCAAATGTCGAGTCAAACGAATGCTTAAAAAGTCAACAGAAAGCTATTTTTGCGATTTGTGCATAATCTGTAATGTATACGCTATGGAACTTGTTTAGACACTCATAAAACATGATATTAAGTATATAAACTTGTTTGCGCTCGTTTGAATCGACCATTTGCTATATTGACCCGGTTCGGAGCCGAATGTCGCAAAAGTTTGACTTTTGCTTTGACTTCAGTTCTGACCCGTTTTAGTGAGGTATAGATATGCCTTAGGACTCTTTTAGGACCAGGTTACATGATGGTATAACCCTCTGTGACCGGTTTATTGTTTGTCCGAGTCTTTTACGCGTTTCCGTTAATCGCCTAAAAGTTGACCGTAACGGCCTTTTTAAAATAAAACGAGTATTTCGGACACGTGAACGGACCAAGACCTTGCTTACTAAATTATAAGCATGTCCCTAAATGTAACACCTCGAAAAAATTTCGTCCAATGATGTCTTGACACGTGTCATAAGGTTCCGGTATGTAACGATATACTTTAGAGGACTAAAATCGACAAACGGTGAAAACTATGGAACGTAAGGGTCCGAAGTGTCAACAATGGATAAATAGACTCTATGATAACCCTACATAATGTTGATAACCTTAAACGGATGGATCATGGATCATACGACGCGGAAATTGCACAAAAGTGAGGAGTTACAAACTATAGGGGCCAAAAGTGTCAACATGTTTAATTTATACCTCTGAGTGAACTTTTGGCAGACCTGAAGCTTAATAAAGCTAAAATATACTCACGAGAATATGTGGTAAAAATTTCATGAAGTTTCGTCAACGTATGAGAAATTATGGCCAAAACCGTAATTAAGGGACTAAAAGCGTCAACGTCGAATTTCATGGCTTTTCGGTTGAGCGCAAAGTTATCCGAGGACATTACCATGTTGGTAAATGTCCCAAGGTTATAGGAACCGAGTTTGGGGGTTTACGGGTCAAGATAAGCAGCAAAACATCGCATACGAAGGTCAGGGGCCATTTCTGCCAACATTGAAAGTTGCTGAACTGACCAGGTCCTTACGGACCGCAAGCCAGGACCATACGGTCCGTAAAGCTTGCCCAACGAACAGAATTCGAATTCCCTTGTATTTGGGTCCGAATTTGAATTGTAAACAGCTGTATTCACCTCAAATTGCTCCAATGAAACACCTTGCATGCCTATGGGTACAGTAACCTCCTACAATCCTCTGATTTCTGCTTTAAATCAGATTGTTCATCAATTCTTTGGCACTTGCAACTTTGATCAAGAACTCTCAACTTGCAAGAACACTCTCAAGACTTTCTGGAGCAATTCTGAACGACAAGGCAGCATCCTAGTGTTAACTAAGCTTCCTTAGAGCCTTTGTAAGCTTCTATATCCGTTTATAATTCGTTATAGCTTTGATTATTACTAAAAGTCAAACCGTTGTTCTTATATTTTGACTTTTCAATTAAACGAGTTTCACTCAGTCATTTCTCGAATTAAAACCACTGATATGTTGGTATTTATGTGGGAAACAAACTCTCAAAAGGGTACTCTCTGATTCCCACTCTAAGCATGCTAAATGTCGAGTCAAAGTTATGATTAAAAAGTCAACAGAAAACGATTTTAGTGAAAAATGACATGGATGATAATATATACTACATGCAACCTGTTTGATCATCATAAATAACTCACAATGAGTATAAGAATGTGTTTTATCATAATCAACTCGACAATCTTTAGTATAAATACGAATCGGAATCGAAAGTCTTGTAAAACGACTTTTTCGTAAACTATCGATTCGGATCCGTACATGCATGTTTGAGATCTGTATTTGAATTTATTTTGCCCATTTACATTTTGGTTAAACTTCTGGAATTTGTATGTCTTGAGTCTATGCTTAGCCGATTCATTTGCATGTTTCCGATTTATGCTTAAAGTTGACTATTTTGCTCTTTTTAATATAAAACGTGATTTTTGGAAAAGTAAAAGAGTAGAAAATCTTTATTATCAGTTTATAAACTTGCACCGAAAATTTGAGGTCAGTTGGTGGTCTAGATTTTGAGTTATGGCCGATATCGTAAAACGGTAGTTTATATTTACATAAACGGCGCATTTAGCGTAGAACCCATTTCTGGCCACGTTTTGATATGAAACCTTATACCTACTGATGTTAAATAATATTTTGGGATTTTTGGTGATTTTTATTTGATTTTTGGCTGATCGGTTCATACATCGCTTAGTCGATTCGGTAAATGTCGGTTTTGACCGTTTAAGCCATAAAATGAGTTTTACACATCCTTTTGACCCCAAACCAGTTCCTACTGATTTTATTTGTTAAATAAAGTATTTTGAGCATTCTGGAAATATAAAAAATCTCAGCTTTTCTGTCCCGGAACGGCTCTAAAATCGTATTTTTAGCGTTTTTAACGCATAGTAAGCATTATACCCAATTTAAATGTATAAGACTTATACCTACTGATGTGTTTAGTATATTTTTATAAAATAACAGTAAGTATAAATATTTGAACTCAGATTTCCAGTTTTGGCATTTCTAGCCCTTATGAAATTACTAAAATGCCCCTACGGTGCATAGTTTGATTTTAAACGATATGTTTTGTGAACGGGTCATACCCTACTATTATAACATGCTAAACTAAGTATATTTGCAGTATGATTCAGACCTGTAACTCGGATTTCCAGATTTACTCTTTTATAACCTTTTAAATGACCAAAATGCCCTTCTAAGGCATAAATTGAGTTTAAATCCGTTTGGGGCAATATGGAACTTAACTTACTGATATTATATTGTATTTAAAGCATATTATCTCAGGAAACTTGCATTTGACTCTTTTGGCTACCCGTAACGCCCTTTTCGCGTTCGGTTCGGTTTACGTAACTAGTTTGCGTAAATTGACCGAAACAGGTCAAACGTTATCATTTTTATCTCAAAATCCAGAATGTATTTAGTATACCCATATTATACAAGTATTCAAACTTGTCGGGTCAAAAATCACATTCTATCCGGTCTTTCGCTTAATCGTGCGTTCGTGCCGTATCGTCCTTGAAACTAACGGGTCTAAGCTAAGCTTAAATAAAAGACCCGTTAGAAATCTAATAGGTTATTATAAACCTTTGTTCCAGATTAGGAGGCCCAGTAAAAGCTACCTACACTTACCGATTTTGATTCATACTTGCTCAGGTAAATACATTTTGACTTATTTTCCCTATACGGGCTTGGGGTACGGTATATAGAATACCGCTTGATCGAGCGTACAAGATCTTGCACCCTTGGGTGTTCAATTGAATAATCTTGATCGGCTCGTTTAAACAGTCTTGTTTACTTTAAGGGTTTGGGGGGTTATTGACCGTGTCCCGGATATCCTTGGCATTATCTTACGAGATGGCCACGGCTAGAGCACGGGGTGTAGGCGTACACCCGACGTGTATAACTCTTTAATGTGGTGTGTCATTTAATCTTTAACCCGGACAGCAGATCCCGGGCTACCAAATTAACAAGTAACATGTAATTCGTTCACAAGTTTATATTGCATAATTATCCCAAGTTAATAAAAATATTTATGCCTTGTGCATTTAAATCAATTTTCAATCATTTTTAAAATGAGTCAGTCGATTTGTATTTACCAGTGTAAACTGACGTATTTCCTAAAAAGTTAAGTGCAGGTACTATACGAAATAGGCTGGCTGTTTCCTAGAGCGTCCACGATAGTCTCGCAAGCTCGGACGACATATATCTGTTGAACAATTTATCTTATTTTAATTGATCCGCCTGTGGATCCGTTTCAACTACATATGATATTTATTATTATATTTGAATTAAAGTTGAAATGAATCTATTCTGCTTCCGCTGTGCATTATTATATTGTGTGTTTGTCTATGACGACGCCAACCAGGTCACGTACCCCACACCGGGCCCACCGGTGACACGTGGAGATCGGGGTGTGACACTAAAGTTTCACGTCAATCCGAGGCTTAGAATGAGAGTTATGCTAAAAGGCGCAATTAAAGTAAACTTTTGTAATAAACGGCGCAATTAGCATAACGCCTATCTAAACCAAGATTTCGTCACCAAAACTTTTACCCACTGTTGTAAAATAATATTTTTGGAATTTTAAAGATTTTTAATAAATTTTACCCTGCTCATAACCTGCGGTTATGGCTACGGTTCGGTAAATACCGAATATGCCCTTTTCGGCCAAAACTTGAGTTCTACAAGGTCTTTTGACCCGATTTCAGTTGCTACTGATTTTAAATAATAAATAAAGTATTTTAAACTTTATAAACTGTTCGGGAAACTCAGATTTCCTGTAGAACCCGAAAAGCTCTTTAAAAGTCTTTAAAATGACCGAAAAACCCCTACGGGGCGTAATATTAACTTAAACTCGTTACGGGCATCACGGAAGGTATCCTACTGATACCACAACCTCTTTAAGGCATATTGACTTAGGAAATAAGCGTAAGACTCTCATGGTTAGCCGTTTCGCCTATTGCGCGCACGGTTCGACTTATGAAACTAGTTTTCATAAACTAGTCGATACGGGTCAAATTATATTATTTGGACCCCAAATTCCAGAGTGTGAACCTTAAACTCATATAAAACAAGTATCTGAACTTGTTGGGTCAGAATCACACACTATTCTCGGTTTTCGCCTTTTCGCGCGATTAAATCGTATTTATATTTCGGAACCAACCGGTCTAGGCTACGACCAATACAACGACTCGTTAGGATTCTAATAGGTTAATTAAAACCTTCGTTCCAGAATAGGAGCCCCGGTAAAAGCTACTTGTGACGTAATCCATTAAGGAATATACTTGCAAAGGTAAATACTTTAACTTATTTTCCCTTATACGGGCTTGGGTTACGGTATATTAATACCGCTTGATTGAGCATCATATCTTCCATCGCTTAGGTGGTTAATTGAATAATGTGATCGGCTCATTTAAACAGTTTTGTTACTTAAAAGCCTTTGGGGGGTTAATGACCGTTGTCCCGGATATCCTTGGCATCATTTTACGAAATGGCCACGACCTCGACATCCCGGTGTAGGCGTACACCCGGTATATATTGTCGACATAATTATTAAAAGACGTAGCCGTTGGTTTTTATACTACGGTTTTATGCAATGTGGTGTGTCTATTAATCTTTAACCCGGACAAGATCCGGGCTACTGAACGCATAAAAGGACATGTAATTCGTTCACAAGATTTTAATAATTTTCCCAAGTTATAAAAGAGTTTGTGCCTCGTGCATTCAAATCAATTTTAATAAACATTTTCAAATGTGTCAGTTAAACGTATTTACCAGTGTAAACTGACGTATTTTCCCCAAAAGATTAAGTGCAGGTACTATACGAAATTTGGCTGGTAATAGCTTCCTTAGCATCACGAATAGTCTCGCAAGCTCGATGCTGTATCTGATTGAACAATATTTTATTATTATTTTGATCCCCTGTGGATACAATTCGACTTTTGTAATACACTTGATATTACATTCAAAAGGTTGAATTATATTAAACGTTATGCTTCCGCTGTGCATTCATATAATTGTGTGGTTTGACTATATTGTTGCCAACTACGTCACGGTAATCCCCCACCGGGCCCACCGGTGATACACGTGGAAACCGGGGTGTGACATCAACCCAACCCGGATATTCGTTTAAGTGCATCAACTTTGGAGGACGATTCAAACTTCCGGTTTCACTTTCGCTTAATAGAATACTTTGAATGCTCGGAGTTTGATTCGATACGAATGCCCATTGACCGGCTGATATGGCATTTGCTTGCGAATATGTCGACACCGGAGATTCGGCCCATGAGGGAGATAAACTAGTATTAGTATACTTTCCCGTATCCGGAGCCGGAGTACCCCACCAACTTGGGTTCATGTTTGGTCAAGAAAAATTATCACCTGAAAATTTCACTCAATTCAAACTGTTAAATAACAATTACAAACCTTCTGTTGAAAATACACAAGTGTTTTGACGGAATAGACACTTTGGCGAAACTGAAACAGTTTGGCGAAACTGACTTGCAAACACTTGGCGAAACAGAAGTTTTGACGAATCAGGTTTTGATTTGGCGAAACAAAAGACTTTGTTTCTTCGAATGATGTTTGGCGAAACTAAATGCTTTAGGCTTTTGGGCTTTGACGAATTAAAGGCCCAACAAGTTCGACGAAATAGAAATCTCACAATCGGCGAAACAGAAAAATGGAATTTTATAGTTGGGCTTGGCGAAACAAGGGTTCTGTTTCCTCGAAAAGATGCTTGGCGAAACAGGATGAGGCTTGGCGAAACAGAAGGTCTGTTTCGTCTAAATGATGCTTGACGAAACAGAAGGTTCGGTTTCGTCGACCTATTCAGTTTCGCCAAAAGGAGGCCTGTTTCGCCAAAAAGAGGTTTTCTGTTTCGTTGAATATCTGTTACGTCAAAAAGGTAACTGGGTTGGTGAAAAGTTGTTGGTTTGACCTTATCTTTCTGACACAACAGACACCACTTTCGGCTTGTTTCACCAACCAGGTATGTTCACAATATTTTAATCTTAAAACAATTTTCAAGACACAAACAAGTTTCTAAATAACTTTTCAAAGATCAAAAAGTGGCTTTAATGAAGAACACTTTGAATGCATGAAGAACACAAAGCAGGAATATGAGTTTTCCGGTGAACTCACAAACTTCCGAACACGAAGTTTTGCTAAAATGTTTAAGAAAAACCAAGTACTAACATGTAAACACGAAAAATAACAAGGTTTTCAACAAAACACAAGGCAAAAACACAAGATTAAACCCGATTTTTAGAAAGTTTTTCCAGAAAATATGAATTTTAAAACCCGAAAACAAACCAAAAACACACTCGGTTATAACAAGGAGAAGAGCCAAGGCTCTGATACCACTTGTAGGTCCGGCTAGGAGGATCTAGTCGTCCAATCCTTGTATACTAACCAACCCGGTTGTGCGGAATCCAACCGGAAAGGCAAACCGAGGTAGAACACGCAAATACACGACACACAATATTCACCGATTAACACCTCTGTATTAATACGAATGAAAGGTTCGGTTACAAGCTCAATGTTTACAGACGTATTTTGCAAACTCTCTCTCAAAGTGTGTGTGTTTTTGCTCTCTGTGCTCAAGCCCTATTGTTCTGTCTAACAAACTGACTATATATAGTACTACACACAATAAATCAGATCTTGACGTATCAAAACTTGGCGAATCAGAAAGATGTTTGACGAAACAGGACATGAACTGGCGAACTGGCGACGAAACAGATTTTAAGTCGACGAAACAGAGTTTCGTCGACAGAGACTTGATTCGCCGAAGTTGGGCTTGGGGCCCAAATCTGTTTCGCCAAAACTGATGAAGGCCCATGTCTGTGTTTCCTTTGAAATGCTAACTGTTTAAGCCCACATCTTGATTTGCATCTTGCTTAGTCCAAGTCCTTTATGTCTCGGTGTTGTAGGTCCCTTTCCGGAGGATGACGAACCTAAACCTTGTTATACAAACCACTAGCGAGTGCGGAATCCAAGCTAGTGAGCAAACCGGGAAAGCAAGTAGCGAAACAGACACAAAGAGTTCACCGAAACACCACTGTATTAATAAGTATGAAGGTTCCGGTTACAAGCACAATGTTTACAAATCTAACTTGCAAACTCTCAAGATGTGTGTGTGTGAATGTTTTGGACAGAATGCTCTCCACTCTTTTCTGTCTCTCTAAGTGTGCATATATCCTCACACTACACTGCATGGGTATATATATACCCAGCCCATGATGTCTGGTCGAAGGATCCGATAGATGGTCCGAAGGATCATCTATCGAAGACAAGGCATTCGAAGGATCATCATGGACCTCGAAAGATCACCTTTCGAGGTCTATCAATCGAAACATATCTTTCGATGAGGTCGAAGGATTCACATCATCCTTCGACCCCTTATCCTTCGACACAGAACATCTCACAAACTGTTTGGCCAAGTCAAACTAGGAGGATAGTTGACTTGGTCAAACTTACAAGGCTAACTTGGACATCGTTTACATATAGACCGAATACAGACAAAGTACAGACACAAGTGCACAACAAACTCCCCTTGGCTGTAGCTTTGTCTTTATCTTCTATAGTTGTAGACACGTCTCGAACTTCGAGGGTCTTTGGTCTTCGAGTCTTCAAAACTCTGATGTCCTTTCACGTCTTCAATGTCGGAGGATCTTCAAAGTCTTCACGTCTTGAAAGCAGAGAGTGTATCAACAAACTACCCGTATCATGTAGGAAGTGTGTTGACAAACTCCCCCTTAACATAAGCTCCCTCTTGAGTTATGCTCGTGAAAAGCTTTATCTTTATGAAGTGAGATCCTTGAGGTGTTGATGATGGCCAGCGGCAACTCGATCATCTTCATCCTTTGAGCGCCTTCTCGTCGTGTCTTCATTCCAAAACTTGTCATCGACCATGTTCTCCTAGCCTTTAGAATCTGCACATGCAAGAAATCTAAACGCGTAATGAGAACAACTGCTTGGAATAGTTAGTATAACCAAGTGACACACGAATGACCATGTCATAATCACACACCGTCCGACAGTTTGAAAGTTTAATAAATTTCTCGATTTTCGATTTAACTTTCAAAACTTGCAAATTTCGACCGTTTATGAAGATTTAGTCAATTCGGTTTTCGTTCAGGTTTCAGGTAACGAAGACTCGAGCTCCAACACCGTACGATCGAAAATAAAGTAGAAATAAAATCTTTTGGCTTTTACAAAGTTTATATTAAAACACGCCTAAAATCTTTTTGGTATTTTTGAAATTTAAAAGACAACAATTTAAAATCCTTTGAGTGTTATCAAACGACATCACCGCTAATATCGTGCTGAATGCACCAAACGACGAAACTGTTTAAAAGAAAACAATAAACGTTAAGCAGTAAATAAATAAATATATACAAACATTCTTTTTGCGAGTTTCGAGGGTAAGAGAATCATATCAGTGTACGGTCATGCCAAAACACTCTTGTTGTTCAGTTAGTTAACATTAAGATAAGCATCCTATAACAATTATCGGTATTGTTGTCCACTTAAGCTCAACTTATCAGATGTAATCATGTTTAGAGGATACGTTAATGTATGATTTATACTTACCGACCGGTGTTCATCCACATCACGACACATTCCCGTATCAAGGTATGCACGAGGGTTCATCTTACCGGTGAGTATACCGATTATCATCTGTTTGACCGTATATGATGTGAGATTCTCACTTATTTTGATTTGAAAACAAGCCCTATGTGATATAATCACTTATTGATGAGGAACTTGATTTCATATGCATGAGGGCACAGGTGCAAGTCCGTGAACAGGTCAGTACTTCCGTACAGCAGAGAGACGAACTTGACACCCGGATAAATGTGATATTTTATCACTTATTTGAAGGGACATGTGATTGTTTATCACTTATTGAGGTCGAATGCAGTATGTAATATGTACACGTATGTATAGTATCATGGAAGATCTAGACTTGCGTCCCCGTTATTTTTCGGTAAAAGATACAACCATGATACCAGATGATAAGCAGCATAAAGACCGAATATCTCAGAACCTCGGCAATCTATCAAACGAAATTTCGGTACTAAGACCATATGCCAATGAATGGTTCCCACCTGATCTTCAGTCGATTAAGATTTATATCACCCTGCACACTTTAAAATGATTGTGAGCCTACCGATACATCTTATATAGAGCTGTTTATCGTTTTTCATTTAAGGTTTAAAGAGGTTTGGATAGACCACTGATGTACTATCATTTTCTCTTTTGCTCGCCAGGAAACTCATTTTTGTTTTTCTATTGTTTTTGTGTTTTTAAAATTTTTCGATGTTTTTGGATTTTCAGATTTTCGGATTTACTCCCCCTAAAATCAATAAACTAAGACAAATTTAAAAACACAAAGATATTTACAAAAATGATTTTCCGATGTTGGTTTACTCTTGCTTGACCTTAATGCCATTTACCAATAATAAGAAGTCAAATCTAGATTTGTCAAAAGCTTTGGTAAATAAGTCGGCACGTTGGTCATCGGTGTGGACCTTAACAACAACGATTAGCCTTTTCTCAAAGCAATCACGTATGAAGTGATATTTGATTTCGATGTGTTTGGTCTTTGAATGCTGCACAGGATTTTTAGTGATATCTAAAGCAGCAGAATTATCAACGTAAATAGGAGTATTAGGAATTCAAAACCATAGTCCCGCAATTGTTGTTGGATCTAAAGAACTTGGGAGCAACAACTTTGAGGCAGCAATGTATTCAGCTTCGCATGTTGATGTAGCGACACATGTCTGCTTCTTGCACTGCCATGTGACTAGGCGATTTCCTAAAAACTGACATCCAGCCGTTGTGGATTTGCCGTCGATTTTGCATCCGCCGAAATCAGAATCACTGAATGCGACCAAGTCGAAGTTATTATCCCTAGGGTACCATAGACCGGTGTCCGGGTACGCCTTCAAATAACGAAAAATCCTTTTGACAGCTGCAAGATGTGAGGCCTTCGGGTTAACTTGATATCTAGCAAGCAGGCACGTTGGTACATTATATCTGGCCTAGATGCTGTGAGGTACATAAGGGATCCGATCATCGCGCGATAGTATGAAGGACTAACAGGTTCACCCTTCAAGTCAGGAGTTATTCCGTGATTAGTTGGCAATGGGTACCAATGGGCGTTGCATCGGACATCTGGAACCGGCTCAAGATGTCACCAACATATTTAGTCTGATGGATGAATATCCCAGACTCCGATTGTTGCACTTGTAGGCCCAAGAAGAAATTCATTTCCCCCATAGCACTCATCTCGAACTTATCCTGCATGATGCGCTCGAAATTCCTACACAAAACATCATTAGTAGAACCAAAAATAATATCATCCACATATACCTGTACCAGAAGAAGATCTCCATCTTGTTCTTTGATGAAGAGAGTACAATCGATAAGACCTCTTCGAAAACCGTTCTCAGCAGATGTGTAGATAAGGTTGCATACCAAGCTCGTGGCGCTTGATGAAGACCATAGAGAGCTTTGTTGAGCAACCAAACCCGATCAGGATGGACAGGATCTTCAAAACCTGGAGGCTGTTCGACATATACCTCTTCTTCAACCACACCATGTAGAAATGCACTTTTGACGTCCATCTGGTAAACCTTGAATCCTTTGAATGAGGCATAAGCCAGAAAGATCCGAATAGCTTCCAGACGTGCAACTGGTGCATAGACTTCGTTGTAGTCGATCCCTTCTATCTGACGAAAACCTTGAACGACTAAACGAGCTTTGTTCCGAATAACCACTCCACGGTCGTCTTTCTTGCATTTGAAGACCCATCGAGTGCCAATCTTCTTGTAATTCTCAGGCTTCTCAACAAGCTTCCAAACACCAAGCTTGTGAAATTGCTGTAATTCTTCCTGCATGGCTTCAACCCAAGCACTGTCTTTCAACGCTTCTTTCCACGACTTTGGTTCTTCTTGTGACACGTAACACGCGAAGGACCAGTCATTTTGTTGGCCAGATTCTCTTATAGCTGAATACAAACCAGCATTCCGGTTATTTCTCAGCTGATTACGCGTCTGCACACCGCGATGGACATCTCCTATAATGTTCTGCTGGGGTGGGTATCATGAATCCTCATTTCAGGATTATCTGGCACACGAGCATTGATACCCAAATTGTTCAGATTAAGATCAACAACCAACTCCACACCAGGAATGTGGGTAGAGGTGGATGCATTCCCTTCAGCAGTATCCACATTCTGCGTATGAGGTGTATCACCAGAAGCACCTTGAACAGGAGCAGCTGGAGCCGAAGATCCTTCAGCTGCATCATGATATTCATCATCTTCAGAAGAGTCATTATAATCAGCAGCATCTTCATAAACCTCATTTTGAACCAAATTGTTGACTGACGAAGAAGCTTGAGGGTCAACAACAATAGGTCTAACCAAGGGCGAGACAGCAGCGTTGTCACTTTCCAACAACATCCGAGCCGCTGCTGATTCTTCGTCAAAGGTTGGCAGATTGAAGGAGTCAAATAGCCCATCATAATCGAACATCCACGGATCACCCGGAGCCCTAACAGGACTCGTGTACCTTTGAACCCTAACTTCACTCCATAGCTCAATCTTTTTGGTAGCTAGATTCCAAACACGAAAATTCGGAGTAGCATATCCAAGGAAGAAACCCTCGATAGCTTTAGCTCCAAACTTTCCATCCGGCTCAATCATAGTACAAGGAGCACCAAACGGTTCAAGGTAAGAAAGATCCGGTTTCCTTTTCTGAAGGAGTTCGAAGCAAGTTTTGCCATGTCTCTTTACTGTAAGAACTCTGTTTAACGTGTAGCATGCAACCGATACAGCCTCCCCCCATAATTGAATTGGGAGTTCCGACTCTACTAACATTGTTCTTGCAGTTTCTATAATCGTCCGATTTTTCCTCTCAGCGACACCATTTTGTTGTGGAGTATAACGAGAACTGTACTCATGAAGAATGCCTTTAGAAGTACAAAACTCATCCATAACTTGATTCTTGAATTCGGTTCCATTGTCGCTTCGGATCCTCTTCACTTTCAACGAATAGAGATTCTCTAACATTGTAAGAAGATCCTTGAGGATGCCAGGAGTTTCACTCTTGTGTGCCATAAAAGATACCCAAGAAAATCTAGAGTAGTCATCAGTAACTACTAAACAATAAGCATCACCAAACGTTGTCTTGTGCTTCATAGGTCCAAAAAGGTCCATATGAAGACGTTCGAGAGGCATGCTGACAGTGTTGATTTTCTTCAAAGGGTGAGACTTCTTTGTTTGCTTCCCCTTTGGCACGAGACACAGATATCTGTAAATGAAAACTTCTCACAGGCACACCATTCACAAGATTATTTTTCACCAAATGGTTCATCTTTCTCAAGTGAATGTGTCCCATTCTTCTGTGCCAAGATATAGACTCCTTTTCTGTGGCCTTTGAGACAAAGCAAGTGACTTGTGCAGATGTTGTAATCGCCTGGCTCATGTCGAGAATATAAAGATCATTAACTCTCGGAGCCGATAAGAGAATCCATTCTTTGTGGAATTTTGAATCCAGGTTTCAGCACATAGCAGCCAGCGTCATCAAAAATCACTGAGAACTTTTTATCGCAGATTTGCGACACACTGAGAAGATTGTGATCAATTTGCTTCACATAATTGATCTTATCAAAGCACACGATACCATTGGAGATACTTCCTTCTCCAGTGATGTACCCACCTTTATCACCCGCAAAAGCAACATACCTCCTCTAATATTTCTCACGTCATACAGGAGCCGTAAGTCGCCAGTCATGTGCCTGGATGCTCCACTATCAACAATCCAATGACTATTAATAGTTCCTCCTAGAACATCCTGCACATGTCAATTAAACACATCAGTTGAGAATGGGGACCCAAGCCTTAGTGGTCTTGGGTCGTCCCTGAGCATCTCGATAATGAGCTCGATTTGCTGATGGTTTTCAAACACATTTACTCCCCCTGAACTACCACCCTTTTTAGGTCTCCTAGCTTGTTTTTGTTTACCAGATTGTGTATTATGTACAATTTCTGATTTTAAAGTCTGTGACAAACTAGGTTTCCTTTTAACTGTTTTGACTTCAGATTTCAAAGCCTTTTCAACAATTTTAATGTTATGACGTCGTTGTTTTGTTTCTTGTTCCTTAACAGTTCTTTTATCATGTTTTGGAGGAACAGGACGACGTTGTGGGTGAGACTGTTCAGATGGGGCTCGCTCAGCGAAATTTGGTTTGGGCAAGTTTGTGCAATCTTTAATGATGTGCCCAGCCTTCCCACATTTGAAACAAGTTCTCCTTTCAACAAACTTAGGAGAGCTTGATCGACTGACAGATGTTGAACCTGTAGAACCTGAGGTACTTGCTCGTTCATCACACCCATTTGTATGTTGGGTGTAATTGTTATCACTGTTACGTTTCAAAATTTTGACTTGTTGCACAAAATCATTGTTTGATTTTTTTCAAAAGTCTCAATTTTATCAGTACCTTTTGATGCTACAAATTTAACATCTTTGTCTTTCTTCTTGTAACGAGCTCCTTTTGATTCAACCTTAGCCTTTGGCTTTGGAGCTCGTTGTTGTTGTTTACCCTTAGAAGCAGTTGGTTGTGATGAGTGGTTGGAGATTTTTGATTACCAAACTGTTTTCTGATCTCAACTTTAGGAATTGGATCACATTGTGTTACAACATTCCCGAAAGTGTTTTCCCAAAAACTTGTTTGTGTTGTCTTCAAAGACTTTGTCAATCAAAGATTTATTTACATTTTTAATTGGGAAAACGTCATCTGAGTAGATTTATTATCTCCAACCAAAGTATACAACACATTACTGCTTTTAACAGTGGACACACATGTCTTATCAACTTTGACAGGATCAATCACTTGCTCCTTAACAGATGGAACATCAGGAGTATCAGGATCACAAAGGATGTGATTCTCTCGTGGAATAACTACTCCTTTCATCTTGCTAAGTGATTATCCTGATCATCTACATCCAACTCCGGTTCATCATCTGATGACTCACAGTCCTCGATGATTGGAGGACTTGTTTCATGGATGTTGAAGCTTCCTGTTGCTTTGAGGATGTATTTGAAGAATTTTCCGGTTTGAACCCTAGGCCAGTAGCAAACTCCTCAACATCAGAGGCACACTGGTTCATACCGAAGCATTTCCTCCTCATCAGGCATCTTGGTATAATTGTTCATCAAAGGGGGCGGACATTTATTATACCCTATGCCTTTCTGATTTCCCTTCGGCTGTTGAACCTCGATGATGTGATCAAGCACAAATTGGGAGTTAGAATAACTTTCCAATTTTTGTTTGATCGCATCATGCTCGCATTGGGCAATGGCTAATTGCTTTTTAGTTTCTTCCACAATGTTAATATATTCGTTTATACTTACTTGCTTGTGGTAAACTACTTTGTTAACCTCAGACACATTTTTCTTTAATGTTTCTATTACAGATTTAAATTTTTTTCATTCCGGGTTAAAGCCATGTTTGCCTCTTTGCATTTCGACAGTTCAATAACCAAATTTTGATTATGACTATGAAGCTTTTCTGATTCAAGCTTCATATCAGCACATGATTTACAAACACTAGGAGCAGAAGGTTCAGAATTTACCTGACTAGAAGAGGCTGAACCGTTTGCCATAAAGGCAGTTTGAAAAGAAACGCTCCATCTTCAGAAAATAGCTTCTCCATTTCCTTTGATGCAGTAGCAGCCTTCCCATCAGAATTGATTTCTGACATTTAAGCTCATCAGCTTCGTTCAGTAGATCCTGAACATCATCATCTCCTTCTTCATTCACATCAGGCTCTGAGTGATTATCCCAGAAACAGAGCCTTCTTCATCAGAACTTCCAGAATAACCAGAACTGTCATCACTTCCAGAAGATTCTTCTTTATGAGCCTGCTCAATGACCTTAGCATACAAAGCTGTTCTACTTCCTTGATCACCTTCACCAAACTGTACTGACCAGTCGCATCCCTCATCAGCTTGAACAGCCAAGGCCCCGATTGGCATTTGAAGTTCCAGGCTGGCCCTGATTGTTATTAACTGCCACCATCCTCCTCTCACGGTTTTCTTGTTGGGCATTCACATTCGTCTGGTTTCTGAAAGGTTGTGATTGCCGTGTTTTGTTGGTTCGAGTGCACTCACGTTTGAAGTGCCCTTTCTCGCCACAGTTAAAGCACGTGACGACATTAATATCAAACCCATACTTCGTGTTTTTCTTTCCTTCCAACGAAGTTCTTCCAGTTCGGGCCATGAAATCTTTTGCCCTTCTAACCGCACTAGCAAAAGCCCATTTAATATCCATCAACTCCATTTCGTCCTTGTCGATCTGATCATAATCTTCATTGGTCATGTTGATGTTCCAAGCTGACCTGCTACCAAACCACAGTAAGCACTGACCATGGTGTTGATAATTTCCATATGTTCCTTAAGCAACTTCAATGCTAAGGTGTGAAAGATTTGAGGTTGTCGACTCGGATTGTGTGATGATTTGGGGTTGAGGTTGAGGATTGCTTGTATAGTGAGCTTGCTGTTGTTGTTGTTGAGGTTGTGGTTGTGGCTGTGTTTGGAACAGAATGTAAGACCTCGGATCGAATTTGAGGTTGTGGTGGAGCAGCTGTTGACTGAGGAAACGGAAAGGAACTTGAACTTGTATTGGACACAAATGCCAGTCTGCAGCTTAGGTTGCTGTTGCTGAGCTGCAGCGGATCTTGCCAAAGCATCGAATCCTGGAAGATACATTTCTGTATTCTGAGGAGCTGGAGCACGCCTTGCTTTCCTAATTTCTTCATCATTTTTATGTTCCAGCTTTTGAATGAACTCGTAGATGTTGACTTGATCTAGAGTTCCAGTATGCTTCAACAGTTCAATGAAAGAACTCCACTTTGGAGGTAAGGGCGTCAGCAATCTACTCACCATGTCTTGTTGAGTAGAGACAACTCCATAAGCACACATCTCACTAATCAAATGATAGAAACGTGTGATCATATCATTCAGAGTCTCGTTTTCCAAAAACTGAAAGGATTCAAACTCTTTCTTCAACAAATCATGCCGAGATTTTCGAGCAGCTGCATTGCCTTCTCCTCTAGCAACTAAGGCATCCCACAATGTTTTGGTGGTCTTGCAATATGAGAACTGATGGTAGATGTCTTTGTTGAGTGCTTGAGTAAGTGTGGCAAAGGCCTTTTTCTCCAATTCATAAGCCTTCTTGTCATTTTCAAGCATATTGGCATAACCCTCTGAAGTTGACGCAGCAGTTTCAAGATTAGCATTGAACGCATTGATGAAACACGTCCAAAGATCAGTGCTTTGCCCTTGAACATATGTGTGAAAACGGTTTTTCCATGATGGAAAATCGTTCATATGGTTCAACTTAGGTGGACGATTGTTGCTGCCAGTTTCACTCTCACTAATCAGAAGGTTCTGAAGACTTTGACTTTGATTGGATACCAAAGCCCATTGACTTGGACTGATTGTTGTAGGAGGTAACATACTTTTTGCCCAATCTGCAGCAGTGACTAGCTCTTGATTGGATCGTGAGTCCAAACTCCAATCCCACGGACTAGTACAACTCATTTTGATCAAATACTAAGAGAAAAACCTACACAACCACAAACTGTTAAGTGCAAAACAGATAAGAACTGAAAGATACAACCTGTTCGAAAGATCAATACTTGTTCGAATGATCAACAAGGTTCGAAAGATCCTTGTTGAGTTTCGAACAAAGACTTCGAAGGAATGACTTCGAAAGATTGACTATACGAAGGATCCTTATCTTTCGAAAGATGATTTCGAAAGATTCTCCTTATGTTTCGAACACAGGTCTCGAAAGATTCACAATGAAAGATCCTTATCTTTCGAACACTAATCTCGAAAGATTCACACTTGAAAGATACTGATCTTTCGAACACTGATACGAAAGATTCTCCTACACGAAGGATCCTTATCTTTCGAAATGAACAGTAACTCGAAGGATGTATCTATCGAAAAGATTCCTTGACTCGAAGGATAACACACTGACTTCGAAAGATGTTCGAAGGATGGTTATCTTTCGAATCTCCTTGATCGAAGGATGATCTTTCGAGCTCGAAAGGTATCTTTCGAGGTCTGACACACTGACAGAAAAGTTGACGGGTTGGTGAAAAGTTGATGTGGTTGGTGAGAAAATCTTTCGCAGAAAGGTATGATTTGACAACAACTTTTCACAAATCTTTTGACTTTCAAATGAACTACCAAAAATGGCAACCTTATCAACAAGATCTGGTCACCGGAAACACACCGGAGATATGGCCGGAAAAATCAAAGTCACTTAAAAACAAGTTTTCAAGTTACCCAACCCAACCTTGAACACTCCCGAAGGTTTAGAAACCGTTTTTCAGTTTAAACAAGCAAGAAAACCACCAAAAACGGGTGCTAAACCAAGTGTTCAAACACACCAAGAACTTGAACAAAACCGGTTTTAAACAAGGTAAAGAGCCATGCTCTGATACCACTTGTAGGTCCCTTTCCGGAGGATGACGAACCTAAACCTTGTTATACAAACCCACTAACGAGTGCGGAATCCAAGCTAGTGAGCAAACCGGGATGAAGCAAGTAGCGAAACAGACACACAAGAGTTCACCGATTAACACCACTGTATTAATACGTATGAAGGTTCCGGTTACAAGCACAATGTTTACAAATCTAACTTGCAAACTCTCAATATGTGTCTGTGTGAATGTTTCGGACAGAATGCTCTCCACTCTTGTCTGTCTCTCTAAGTGTGCATATATCCCTCACACTACACTGCATGGGTATATATATACCCAGCCCATGATGTCTGGTCGAAGGATCCGATAGATGGTCCGAAGGATCATCTATCGAAGACAAGGCATTCGAAGGATCATCATGGACCCTCGAAAGATCACCTTTCGAGGTCTATCAATCGAAACATATCTTTCGATGAGGTCGAAGGATTCACATCATCCTTCGACCCCTTATCCTTCGACACAGAACATCTCACAAACTGTTTGGCCAAGTCAAACTAGGAGGATAGTTGACTTGGTCAAACTTACAAGGCTAACTTGGACATCGTTTACATATAGACCGAATACAGACAAAGTACAGACACAAGTGCACCAACAGGTGTGCTATTCGATCTTGTATACGAAGGAGGAAAGTCGTGTTCTCGATCGAATCTTGTCGAGTCGAGTCGCGTCCACAAAACGTGCATCAACACATACCAAGTAGCCTTACCGCGTTACCGAAAGTACCCTATGTGACACTACCCGAGATACGTCCCTAGTACCTTAACAGTGGGTCAGAATTGCGGGTCTACTTAACATCATCAATCTTTGCTTAACCAATCAAGTCAGGATAACACCACCTATCAACACCTCAAGATAACACAAACTGGTAACTATTCATACACAAACAAAATAAAAAATTTAGTACTAAAGTGATTTACTATTTACAATAAACCTTGTGATCATAAGACGCAAAAAACCTTGTGATCAAACTGCAAAACTTATTTTTAAGCGATTAACAGTATATAATATTAACGGTATACCATTAACGATTATATATTTTAAGCGATTTAACGTTGAAACCGGATGAGAATTTATAACACAAATACACCAAAATAACAAAACAAAATTTAGATGGGTTACATACGCTGCGTATAGAGCTATACGCAACATATATAAACCTTAGTTATTTGTGCGATTGCAGAGCCAGACGCTGAAATTCATGCAACCTATGTGTTGTGTATAGCTGTATACGCAGCGTATAGAAATCCTAAGTGTGCAAATAGACAGCCTGGTGTTCGTATAGTCTAGGTCTTGGAGGAAAGCTAAACAATCAAATTAATCCTCACATAATTATAAATTAAACAATCAATCAACAACAGTTCAAAAAAAAAAAAAAAAAATCAATCAACAAACTTGTAATGCGGGTTTAGCTTTATAATTTTAAACAATCAATCGACAAACTTATGATGCGGGTTCTACTTTTTAGTCAAATGGGAAAAGTTTTCAATTTTGGGTTCTACTTTTTAGTCAAGTGGGAAAAATTTTCAATTTTAAACAATCAATCGACAAACTTATGACACGGGTTTAGCTTTTTCCACAAACTTGAAACTTTTTCAATTTCAAATAATACAAATTTAAGATTCTTATATTAAATTAATTTCAAAAGTGGGCTAGAATTGCATATCAACGCCAACTATTTAAGTCAAGATAACATCAACTGGTCACTACTCATACATTTGTGACAGTGAAGGTAGGTACCAAAAAAACCTTGTGATCTTCAGTTTATTCCCAAAAATAATTTCAATGCAACCGATCCCATCTTCCTATCCTATGCGTTTCCTCTTTTACGTTATTCTTGTTATATTTCTAACTTCCACGTCCATCTCATCTTCCTATGACGGTGGAAATGAGACCGATCATCACGCTTTGCTCAAGATCAAGTCAATGATCACTCGAGATCCATATGGAGCTTTAACTTCATGGAACACCTCCCTTCATTTTTGTGATTGGTATGGTGTTAAATGTGGGAAGCGACATAGAAGGGTGACTTTTGTAGCACTACAGTCGCTGGGTCTAGAAGGCTCTTTGTCTCCTCATGTAGGGAACCTCAGCTTCCTCCGTGTGTTTTCTCTCGCTAACAATAGCTTTCAAGGAGCCATCCCTCATGAAATCGGTAATCTAAATAGGCTGACTATTCTTTATCTTGGTGCAAACACATTCAACGGAGTCATTCCAACTAATTTGTCTGGTTGTTTAAACCTTCAAAAGCTTGATCTATCTAGAAACAAGCTAGTTGGAAGCATACCCAAAGAGATCAGCTTCCTCTCCAAACTTTCTTTTCTTTCACTTGGTCTTAATAAGTTAACAGGTGGAATCCCGCCTTTCTTGGGGAACATTACGTCGATGGAAACGTTCAGTGTTGTTAGAAATCCGGTGGGTGGGATCATTCCAGACACCTTAGGTAATTGGAAAAAATTAGTAGGATTTCACTCTGGTGGTTGTAATCTATCTGGGTCCATCCCTCATTCCATTTATAACCTTTCACTTCTAGCTAACTTTATCTTGTTTGAGAATCAACTAACTGGTAGTCTTCCTCGAGGTATAGGTGCAATGTTCTCTCATCTTGAAATCCTAGAATTAAATTATAACCAGTTGACGGGACCACTTCCATCATGGATATCTAATTGCTCGAAACTAAGAGGCCTTGATATGACAGATAACATGTTTAGTGGGAAGTTGACGATCGACTTTTCAAAACTAGGAGATATTGAGGGGATATACTTAAGTTTCAACAACTTTGGAAGTAGTGAAGCTGATGAAATGAATTTTATTGATTCTTTGAAGAATTGCACCACTTTATATCGTTTGGCTCTAGCTTTTTGCAAGTTTCAAGGAGTGCTCCCTAGATCAATTGGTAACCTTTCTGATCAACTCGGGTCTCTGACTCTGTACGGAAATAATTTACATGGAAACCTCCCCACGTCAATTGGTAATCTAGTTGGCTTGGCTGGTTTACATTTAGGACGTAACCAATTCACAGGAAGCATCCCTTCAACCATCGGTAAGCTTCAAAAGCTACAATATTTTGATTTATATGGAAACCAACTTTCAGGGCAACTTCCTGATGCCTTAGGGAACTTGTCATCTTTACTCCAACTTTATTTGTTTTCAAACAAGTTAGAAGGGGTAATTCCTTCAAGCATAGGAAACTGCCGTCATCTAATAGCGTTGCAACTTGATGACAATAAATTTACCGGGAAAATACCTCAACGTATCTTACAACTTTCATCTTTATCTATAATACTGAATCTTTCTCAAAACAACCTGTTTGGTTCACTTCCAACCGAGGTTGGAGACCTCAAGATGTTGAGTGCTTTGGATTTATCTTATAATAATTTATCAGGTAACATTCCTAGTAGCCTTGGTAGTTGTGGCAGCCTTACCAGTTTGTCCCTCAAAGGCAACTTGTTTCAAGGCATGATACCGCCATCATTAAGTTCCTTAAAAGGATTGGTGGAACTCGATATTTCTCATAACAATTTATCGGGCCAAATTCCTCGATTCTTGGAACGGTTCTTGTTAGAATATTTGAACCTATCATATAATGATTTTGAGGGTGAAGTACCACAGCTAGGAGTGTTCGCTAATGCAAGTGCATTCTCCATTTTGGGGAATAGCAGGCTTTGTGGTGGCGTTGTTGAACTTGGGTTACCCAAATGTAAGGAGACAAAGAAACATAAAGAAAAATTTCCTGTGTTTGTAATAATCATTTTGATTGCATCCTCACTTTTCACCATAATATGCTTAGCATATGCTTGGTGTAAGAAGAAAAGCAAGAGCCGGCCGTCTCAATCTTCAATGAGAGATCGATTCTTGAAAATTTCATACGCTCAACTTCTCAAGGCTACCAATGGCTTCTCCGAAACCAATTTGATTGGAAATGGTGGGTTCAGTTCCGTTTATAAAGGAGTCCTTAATGAAAATGATGATACACTTGTCGCAGTGAAAGTTCTGCGTCTTCAAAATCGAGGGGCGGAAAGAAGCTTTATGAGGGAGTGTGAAGCATGGCGAAACATTCGACACCGTAATCTGTTAAGGATAATAACTTCATGTTCAAGCATTGACTTTCAAGGAAATGATTTCAAAGCTTTGGTATACGAGTTTATGCCCAAAGGGAGTTTACACGATTGGCTTTATACAAGTGAAGGTACATCCAGGTTAAACTATATTCAGATAACAAATATTCTTGCCGATGTCGCGTCTGCACTTGATTATCTTCATAATCACTGTGTACCAATCGTTGTTCACGGTGACTTGAAGCCTAGCAACATTCTACTCAACGATGAAATGGTGGCTCATGTCGGAGACTTTGGTTTAGCTCGCTTTCTTGGAACAACTTCTTACCAAAACAGCTCCACCGGCATTAGAGGAACAATTGGTTACGCTGCTCCAGGTAAATCTCTTGTATTTCCACACGTTTGTATTTACTTACAGTATTGCCGTTTTTCGTTTCTCTTCTGAAGTAATTGTTTATAATTTGCAGAATATGGACTCGGGAGTGATATGACAACTAATGGAGATGTCTATAGTTTTGGAATGCTATTACTAGAGGTGATGACCGGAAAAAAGCCAACTGATGACATATTTAATGAAGGGCATAGCCTTCATAAATTTGCTTCCATGGCTTTGCCTGACCATGTAATGGATATTATTGATCTCAACATTCTAAACATTTATCAAGGAGTGTGTGAAGCAGATGCACAGAAAATAGAAGAATGTTTGGCTTCAACAATCAAAATTGGAGTATCATGCTCTCTGGATTCCCCATCACTAAGGATGAATATGGAAAAGGTTGTACATGAATTGCATCGTATCCAGAATACACTTCCAAATATTGAGGTACTATTTTTACTTACCACATATCACATGTGTTCATTGTTTTCATAGGTAGTTTGTATGAAAAGGTCACCCAAGTATTCAATTTTAATCATTTTTTCCCACTAATATGTATCCTTTTTCTTTTATACCAAACTTGGTAAAAAAAAAAAGCACGTTGATACAATAATTCGTTTAAACTGATCATTGTTTTAGAATTTTTTACTTTGCAATACAGGAAAAGTAACCAAAGGTATTTTTGTTTTTTCATAATCTTTAAGGTTATATTTGCCATCTAAATTAAGTTTAGAGTAAACTGTTATTTTGGTCCCTGTGTTTTGGTCACTTTTGTCACTTTAGTCCAAAACTCAAACTTTTTGTATTTGGGTCCCTGTAGTTTCAGTTTTATTGCCATTTTGGTCCAAAAATGAAATTAGGTGATATTTGTCTTATAAAATGTTGCTATTTGGTCATTTTCCGCAGAGGCAAAATGATCATTTCTTTTATATAAATAAATATCATATTTTATAAGACAAATATAACCTGATTTGCCCCTGAGAAAAATGACAAAATTACAGGATTTTATAAGACAAATATGGTATGATTTATTTTTGGACCAAAATGGCAATAAAACTGAAACCACAGGGACCCAGATGCAAAAAGTTTGAGTTTTGGACTAAAGTAACAAAAGTGACCAAACCACAGGGACCAAAATGGATGTTTACTCTTAAGTTTATTTGAAATATTACATTTTGACTTGGACTCCATGTGCACATTCTTGCAGATCTAACACCAGGCTTGCATTTGGGATTTCAAATAAACTACACCTAGGATATGGTGTATGTCATCATTGAATCATTGTTAGTTTGCCATACATATATAATTGTTATTTTGCTTAATATCTTGTTGACACAGGTATACGAGTTTGTGCTTAATTATTTACAAAGGATATATATTATATTGTCTAGAATTGAGTGCTAGTAAGACATGCATGGTTCAATGAATCAAGAAGTGTATAATCCTAAAACTAAAAGAAAATAATACTAAATGAAACTGTTATTCACAAGTCCATTTATACACTACAAGTATTTAAACCTATAGCAACGATACTTTTTGGGGTAGTGACCCAATGTCATCGCTATAGGGTCTGTGGCCATACATTCACGGGTATAGATTCTAGGTATCGTCGCTATATGTGTCGTTACCATAGCTTTCCCATATGACAAGTGCACTACTAGAAAAAATGATTTTTCTTGGGCGATGAAATTAAAGGTTCTTGGCGATTTTAGGTCCGTCCAAACAAACATGGCTGGAAAAAAATATGTGCCATCGCTAAAGCTTTCCCATATGACCTGTTTTCTTCGTTCATTTATGTTTATGAACATCCATTTATGTTTGTTTATGTTCGTTCGTTCGTTTATGTTTATTTATTTACGTGTGTTTCAATTTAAATACATAAGTAGTTATATTTATAGGAATATTAAACATAAAAGGAACTGTCTAACTAGTTATATAAATATAACTAATTGAAAATTGTGCTTAGTAATAAAAATGAGTTTTTCAAGGGAATTTATCGTAATTTGTCACTAATTTATATAAAAAAAAATACTTTTTTGTTCATTTATGTTTATCCAATTATGTTCATTTATGTTTGTTCATTTGTATTTTTATTGTTTGTTAAATTATGTTCGTTTAAGTCTGTTTATTTATGTTCATGTTCGTGGTCCTGTTCGGTTAAAGTTAAAAGAACGAACACGAACATGCCTCTATTCGTTTTCGTTAGGTTCATTTACAGACCTAAGACTAGTGGGTATGGAGAGCCTCTTCCCCAAGGGGGCCGCCACGTTGGCGCCACGTAGGAGTGACTTGGAGGGGATGGACCTAGGGGGTGGGGGTGAACATAGTTATTTGTGAGAGAAGGGAGGAGAAGGGAGGCCCCTCTCATCCGGCTGTGAGGAGTCGGTCTTGCCGAGCCGAGCCCAGGGGGCGATGTGGGGGACCAGCGCAAGTCCTAGCCGGGCCTTAGCCGGCCCCCATACCCACTAGTCTAATGAAGATCGCGACCGGGTCGCGGCCGGTGAGGGTCCATGGCTGCCCAATGTTTGATTTTTTGTAATTTTATACCCCTAAACTTCCATAACTTGATGTTTTAATGTGTATATTGGATGATTTAAGTATAAGGATCATAAGTGAAGGTATATCATGTAATTTAATCATAAAACCAACATATAATAAGTATAAACATGTATAATTGTCGAGAATAAGTGTCGAATTTGCATAATTTTAGCATATGAGGCACATGTTTACATGTTTAACGTATTTAGCACAAAGTATGAACAAAGTATCACATGTATAATATTTTCAAGTGTATGAACAATCACGAAAAGCGTGTAACTTGAATATGAAGAAAATACGAATTTCATTATGATTCAAGTCTCGGATTTTACAACTTACAATGAAACGATGAATACAAGAATACGAAGTTTCCAAAAATAGAAATACAAACAACGGTTCCTAATTATGGAAAGTATGGAAAAAGTAGGGCGTTACAGGGGTGCCCATCACTAGTGATGGATTTTTTTTAATAATAAATTAAAAATAACGATCTCATTTAAATAAATATTACATTAAAAAAACCCTACATAATCTTAGCCCATTTGAAAATGAAGAAATAAGTCTGAGCCCAATTGTATAAAACCCTAAAATTAATATTAGGGCATATAGAAAACCTCTCTGTAGTGCTCCAACAATGATAGTAGTAACAACCTTTTCATCTCAAACTCAACTCCAAGCTGGCTAGGGTTTCCCGACCCTTGGTACGTGCGCGACTATACATATTATTATAATGAAATTACACACGAATTGGTTTTAAATTTATAAAAGTGATTATTACTTTTACATCAAAACACACACGAAAGAGGCAAGTGTACCCCGTCATATATGTAGTAAAGTATCGGTAAGAACCAAGTATCGATCCACGGAAATGGGCGGAGAAATAATACTAGACCTTTGTCACTAAATTACCGGTAAAAACATAAATTGTCTTGGTTTTAATTAATCTAAATTAAGCATAAATAAATACTTATAAAACATAGTAAAATATCTATAAATAGCCTTGCTTAATACACAACCACAGCATGTCAACTAAGTCAGTTTTGGCACTAGAAGCATTCGGTCAATTTTCCATTTTGAGACAATTAGTATCCCTTTCGGGAATCCTAACATGACAATCATTCGGAAAGTTAAAACGATAAACACACTTTAACCACCTAAAATTGTTCTTTAACGTGCGATTGATTAATGTCTACAAAAATCTCCTAAAAATAAGTTAGTCATCCGTTAGGAGTTTTCTAACCTCACTTAATCAAGGAAAGCAACACCGATAAACACAATGCAACCACCGAGACAAGCATAAACTAGATTAAATCACAACCGAGTTCATTTTACAAATCTTGCACATAAATTCACCAAGATAGCAATTTTGGCCGAAACTACTAACTAAGCTAACAAATCATGGCAAGAATTCGTAACAACACCATCTAACCCGTTAGAGTCCTTCCGTGAGGGCAAGCTCTCTTGATTAATAATAATTGCATTTTATTAAACCACTAACCCGTTAGAGTATCATGGTGCCTACATTTTAACCAAGTTAAACTAGTTAACCAAATTAAAAGTTTACTAATACATGATTAAATAAGCTTCATTTTTCAACTATCTTACCTAACCAAGCACCAATCATCCAACACAATTACTTATAATCAAGAAATCAATATCAATAACAAGGTTGCAAACTAATCATCAAAGATAATCATAGAAAACACTTCAAAATGTCATTACAAACATAGATTGACATACTAATAGCTATAATCAAGCAAGGGATTGTTGTGTTTTTGCCCAAAGGCTTACATTAATACATAATAATCAGTCTAGATGCTTGAAACATAACAAAATTATGGAAAGATTTGAGAAACCAAACCATAAACAAGCATAAGAATGAGAATCTGGATAGTAAATGAGCAAAACCGGGCAATGTGGCTTGAATCCGAGTGAAAGCAGCAGCCTTCGGAGCCTCAAAATCGCCTGCAGAGCTCCCAAAATGTCCAGAGTTACTAATAGAATGGTTCTGTTCTGTTTTTATGCTTTTTCGAAGTTGCACGGTCGTTCTTGGTTTGGCACGGCCGTGCACTTTAAGCAATTATTGGTGGTGGTCCACCATACCGTGTGACGTCACAGATCGTTGACTGGTCTTCGATCACGCACGGTCGTTCTTGGCTTGGCACGACCGTTCCTTTCCGGCATTTGGCTTGCACGCCTTGACTTGTGGTCGTTCCACTCCGAGATGTTGTTTGATCTAGGATTCGCACGACCGTTCTCCATGAGGAACGACCGTGCATTTTCGGGTTTTCCTTCATTGCCTTGCACGGTGAGTTGCACGCCTGGTTCATCGCCGGGACTTTCTTGTTTGTCGGATATGCACGGTCGTGCATATGGCCGCATGACCGTGCCAAACGCCCAGGTCAGTCTTTTTCCACAGAATCTTCGCAGCTTCATCGTTTTGTCCGGAAAGTCCTCGTTTTTGGTATTATCTCGTCTGGTATGCTGTTTTAGGCCTGTAAACCAAAATGTAGATAATTAAGTATCCGAATGACGGTTTTACGGCCGAAAACGCATAAAATTGGGGTAAAACGGGGGACTAAAATATGTGTAAATTAGCGAATATCAAATCTCCCCACACTTGAACCTTGCTTGTCCTCAAGCAAGCAGAACTAAAAAGCAATAAAAGACGGAAAGAAACAAGTACGATAATTTACACACTATTTTATTGAAAACTGCTATAAACGGTTGGCCGGTTTGTCGAAAGACATCATCAAAAGACTAAAACCCAACAAGCATATGCAATTATAATAGCGATAACCAAAAAGCCGTGACTTCACATTTAATTGACTCGACATGTTAATCTTCACACAACTCACAATATTCACACACACTTGGTTTTATTTATGAAACATACATAAAATGTGTATGTGTAAACACTCAACGCCTAGTCAATGAAACATGTAATATCATAAGCTTGTCATAAGATCTCGTCTCCACCAACTAACATGCAAATAAGTGTAAATCAAGAGGTCTTTACGGGTTGTAACGTTAGGCTTGGGCGAAGGGTATGGATGTAGACATTTAAAGTGGCGAAAATGGTTAAAACTCGGTTTTAGCGTTTAACTAGCAAGAACATAATACAATTATACATACAAACGCCTTAAAAAGGCGACTAAAGCGCAATCGAGCTTATCAACGAAATTTTAACATTTAAGCATTCAAAATTGCTCGATTTCTATCAACTTCACCCTATTTTAGGGTGTCTTATTTTCTGGGTTGTGTTGCTTTTTTTTTTTTTTTTAAATAACTATACAATAAACCGAAACAAATGCTAGTTAAACGATTATTTTGTCCGAGTTTCAACACTAAAAAGGGTTTAAAAACATAAAAAGGCTAAATTTGGCTAAGTGGGCGATAATGTGGGTAAACAAAGGTAAACGGGAAGGCTCGACATGGTTAATCCTAAAGGGTAATATAAGGTGAACGGGAAGCACAACACAAAGAACAAGGCTTACAACAAAGGGGTAATCTAAGTGCCTCTATCACTTTTACACGAATTCACAAGTTCATGGTCTTAACAAGCATACTAGTGACAAATTCTAAATTACACATAACATCCGGCTCACTCCTATATCCGAAATGAACAAATATATAACAATAGGCTCAAATATGCTCACGTAACGGATGGAATGGGTAAAAGTGTGAAAACTATCATGTAAGTCTTTCTTTGTTTGTCATGCTTTCCGGTTTTCTTTTTCAAAAATATTTTGCTTGTCGAGTTTTTATCAAGTCCGAGGCTTTCTAAAACACAACCAACCGGTTTATTTACTAATATATATACAAAAATACAGGTATTTTTGAATGATTTTTCTGAATTTTCTGATTTTTTTTTTTAAATATAAATGAGGACAAACAAAGTTAACAAAGTTAACCCCCTCCCCACACTTGAACTTCGCATTGTCCCCAATGCGAAACCCGAAACATAGAGAAAAAGGATAATAGTACTCCCCTCAAGATGATATCTGATGTATCGAGGCTTCCAAAGCTGCGTCTGTCATATGCTCCGGTGAAAGACTTGATAGCCACAATCTGCAAATATGTCATATGGTACAGCGCAACAGAACAGTAACAGAATAAACCCAAAGAAACCATAATTTACATAAATACTACTAGTTCAAACAAAGACATAACATAAAGCAAAATGTTTTAAAAGTACAAAACAATCCGAGGGTGTTGGAAATAGTATGCAAAAATAACACCCGAAATAACAAATACTAATATAAAAGCCACCACGATCATCACCGCCAACTCCTACTCGTCATCATCGTCCTCGTGTCTCGTGAAGGACGGGCCCGCACCACCGTAACCAGGAGGGTTCCACGGTGGGAACTCTGGAGGGTTCTGGAAGTAGTTGGGATATGCATGGTGCATTTCCCCAAATAGGTACGAAAACCCAGCACTCACCCCCTGGTATAAGCTCTCCTGGCTCTGCCTCAGCTGATCCTGACTGGTCCGCAGCTGATCCTGACTGGCCCGGATATGGTCCTGGCTGGTCCTGATCTGATCGATATACGTACCATGTTGTTCCTGCGTGACCCGCATTTGCTGGAACTGCTGATAAAAGTCCGGCCAATCCTGATGCTGGTAGAACTCGTGGTGCTGCGGCTGGTGTGGCGGTGTGTGTGGCTGATGCTGCTCGTGCATCTCTACATCTTCTTCCTCTTCCTCTGATGGGAGCGGAGGTAACGGGTCCCATACCTCGTTATTCAGCCCCCTCAACCTATCCCCCTGATCAGTCCCTACAATCAAACCCATTGCCTTCAGTGATTTGATGTCAATATGGACCCCCTCGGTGATCAGCGTGAGACTCTGAAGTACCTCATCAGTCATAAGATGCTCGTTGTATGCAATTTCGGTCACATACTGACCGCCATGTATTTGACTGCTAGGAGTCCTCCCTGAACACTTCACAAAGTATTCAGCCATACGCGCCGCCAAGTTGATGGGCGCCTTATCCACCAATGCATACAAAAAAATCAAATCTGGTGTTGGACAGTTACCAAGACTGTCCATGCGCCCGCATATGGTGTGGCTAAACACATGGTGCATTACTCGCACCAGAGGGTCTTTAAGGCGTGAGGCCTTTGACATCCTTGGGTTGTATGGGTCCCCAACAACATTCGTAGCCCAAAACTCATCCCTAGCTGCATCAGTCGGGAAAGTGAACTGCTCTGTGAAGACATTGGGATCATCCATGTCTTCCCTAGTGTAGATCCCAAGTCTCCTTCCCAAACGACCGACTGACCACCTGTGCCATCTTCTACACAATCTGAAAGCTATGCGCTCCTTGTAGCGGAATTTGGGTCGTCGAGCAGCAACTGGCTTCTCGTAAGCATACGATGCAAAGAACTCGATGGTAAGCTCCAAGTAAACGGGTCGGTTGCAACCGACCAGATTTATTAGTGGACGACTCATCATATTTTCCAACCGGTCATACTGATTTAGTTCTTGCATTACTTCCCTGTCAAGCCATCTAGGGACTCCGAATTGCCCCCTCCGGGCCCATAATTCATCTCTTTTTGGAATGCATAAAGCTTCACGCTCGTCGTTGGGGTCAAACTGTAGGAAGGGATGATTCATCTGTAATGGGGAATATGGTTAGAAAGATAGGAAAAGGAGAAAATGGAATTTAAAATAACCGAGCAGCAGATTATGAAGCTACTGCCCAACTGATCTGGGCAAATGGCACGAGCGTGCTTCGATATGCACGGTCGTGCATATCCGAGAATTAACAGTCAAGCCCAGTGAATGTCGGACACGCACGACCGTTCCTTAACCGGAACGACCGTGCAACATCGGACACAAGCTGATATCGTTGAACCACCCGGAATCGCACGACCGTTCCATACAAGGAACGACCGTGCCACAACAGACCTGCAGTTTTTCGGACCCCTGATCTAGTAACAGCCTGATTTTTCGCAAATTTCAACAAGTATTTGGGCTAACAGGGGTCGGAATCACAATCGGGTGTTCAGGATACTTCGATTTAACAAAGGTTAGGGTTTCGATTTGTTTATGAAGAGAACCCTAATAAATCCCTTGTTGAATCGGAAGAAATCTACCTAGAAAGCAAGAAAACATGAAATCTAACACTAGAGACGTACCGTGCGAAGTTGGGTGCGAGATCGTGCGAAGAATCGTGCGATTTGGCGTAAAAACCGCTCTGGAACGGCTGCAGCTGCTAGGGTTCGCGAATGAGAGACTTGGCTGCAGATGGGGGTTTATATATTGTGCAAAATGACAAAACTGCCCTCAGCCTGCCGCACGCTCGTTCTCCGATTGGCACGGTCGTGCGGAACCGGTGATTCTCATTTTCCTCGGTGATGCACCGAGGGTGCGACTCGCCGTGCCAGATCCTCGAAAACGCACGGTCGTGCGGATCGTGGCACGGGCGTGCATCATCTGCAGATCAGAATTTTCTGCAGAATGCATTTTCAGCAATTGTTTTGGCCGTTTTTCGCCATTTTTTCGACACGCCAACTGTTCTAACAATATTGCAATATAGAACCTTCGCTCGGCACGAATAGAAACTGTACAAACAATCGGAAACTATCTAACTAACCTAAATTACGTTAAAACTATAAAAACATAAAAATGGACAATTTTGCCCCTATAACGCCAAAGACGCTCCTGCTACATTTTTGTCGGCGAGTCAGTAGCGTAGACTCATGCTAAATTTTTGTCGACGAGTCAATAGCAAGACTCCAAGCTAAAACTAGAAAAATAAATCCTAAATGACTAAACTACCCCTAAAGCGTAAAATACGCTCTTGCTGCATTTTTGATCCACGAGTCAGCAGCGTAGACTCTCTCCTCCCCACACTTATGATGTGTGCGGGGTTTGGAGTTCAATAACCTCCATCACCGACTCTGTCGGCCCGGCAACGTATAACTTCAAGCGATGCCCATTTACTTTGAAAATAACGCCGTCCGCGTTCTCTATTGCAACAGTCCCATACAGAAATATCTCTTTAACCGTGTATGGGCCTGTCCAACGTGAATGGAGCTTTCCGGGAAATAAGCGCAACCGCGAGTTGTAAAGAAGGACAAGATCGCCCGCTTGGAATTCTTTGTGGTCCTTCAAGCGTTTATCATGCAATCTCTTCGTGCGCTCCTTGTATAACACGGAGTTCTCATAAGCGCACTGTCGCAACTCTTCCAGCTCGTGAATTTGGAGGAACCGGGCTTCACCTCCGGCTTTTAGGTCCAGATCTGCGGTCTTTAGCGCCCACATCGCTTTGTGTTCCAGCTCAACCGGTAGATGGCATGCCTTTCCGTAAACAAGCCTAAAGGGAGTAGTCCCAATAGGCGTCTTGTAATCCGTACGGAAGGCCCACAACGCTTCATCAAGCTTATCTGACCAATCCTTGCGGTTTGCACCTACTGACCGCTCAAGGATTCTTTTCAGCCCCCGGTTCGTGACTTCCACCTGCCCGCTTGTCTGTGGATGATAGGGCGTGGATAGACGGTGATGCACACCGTAACGGGACAAAGCTCTCTCGAGCTGAGTATTGCAAAAATGCGTCCCTCTGTCACTGATGAGCGCTTTCGGAGCGCCGAACCGGGCAAAATAAGCTTTTCAAAAATCTCACGACCACCCTGGCATCATTGGTGGGTAAGGCCTGTGCCTCCGCCCACTTCGATACATAGTCAACCGCGACCAGGATGTACTTATTACCTCGTGAGGGGGAAAAGGTCCCATGAAGTCTATCCCCCAGATATCAAAGACTTCACAAACCTGAATCCAGGTCTGAGGCATTCATCACGTGCCGATATATTTGTCGCTCTCTGGCAAGCATCGCACGCTCTAAACCCAACTCTGCGCATCACGAAATATAGTAGGCCAATAAAACCCGGAGTCCAACACTTTCTTGGCGGTAAAGTTGGCTCCATGGTGGCCTCCGGTAGGTCCCTCGTGACAGTGGCGCAGAATATCGGTCGCCTCCTTTCCTGAAACACACCTCCTAATCACCTGATCAGCACCAACCCGAAACAAGTAAGGGTCATCCCAAATGTGGTGCTTGACATCCGAAAAGAATTTCCTCTTTTGCTGGTGAGTCAACCCTTTAATCAGAATCCCGCAAGCAAGATAGTTCGCAATGTCAGCGAACCATGGCGACTCATCGCATATCTCAACACTCATCAAAGACTCGTGTGGGAAGTTGTCATTTATGGAATCCCAACGCGCGTCCACGATGTCTCCATGCTCTAACCGAGATAGATGGTCAGCCGCTACATTCAACGCACCCTTTTTATCTTGAATCTCAATATCAAACTCCTGCAGCAACAAGAATCCACCTGATCAGACGTGGCTTAGCGTCCTGCTTGCTGAAGAGATATCGGATGGCAGCGTGATCAGTATACACAACGGTTTTCGAAAGCACCAAGTAACGATCTAAATTTGTCAAATGCGAAGACGACCGCCAAGAGCTCTTTTTCAGTCGTGGTATAATGCTCTTGAGCGTCGTGAAGAGTTTTGCTCGCATAATAGATCGGGTGAAAGTGCTTTTCTCTCTTTTGACCGAGAACGGCCCCTATGGCGTAATCACTCGCGTCGCACATAATCTCAAACGGTAAACTCCAGTCCGGTGCAACTAAAATAGGGGCCTCAATCAACTTTTGCTTGAGAAGGTCAAAGGCTCTCAAGCAATCATCTCCGAATATGAACGGAGCGTCTTTCTCAACAGACGGGTCATGGGTCTGGCGATTTTTGAAAAATCTTTAATGAATCGCCGATAGAACCCGCATGACCGAGAAAGCTCCGTATCGCTCTAACAGAGGTGGGAGGCGGAAGTCGGGAAATGATATCCACTTTGGCTGGATCGACCCTCCATACCAGCATGCGAAATCTTGTGCCCCAGAACTATGCCTCCTTCACCATGAAGTGGCATTTCTCCCAGTTCAGGACCAGATTCGTCTCCTCGCACCTCTTCAACATTTTCCTCAAATTTTCCAAACAGTGATCGAAGGAATCCCCAAATACCGAAAAATCATCCATGAAAACCTCCATGGAATCCTCGATCAATGTCATGGAAAATTGCAAACCATGCATCTCTGGAAGGTTGCTGGTGCAATTACACAACCCAAAAGGCATCCGCCGGTAGGCGAATGTGCCGAAGGGGCATGTAAAGGTAGTCTTCTCCTGATCCTCAGGAGCGATAGGAATCTGAAAGTACCCAGAGAATCCGTCAAGGAAACAGTAATACAACTTCCCCGACAGACGTTCCAACATCTGGTCGATGAATGGAAGCGGGAAGTGATCCTTGCGAGTAGCATCATTGAGCTTGCGGTAATCAATGCAAACTCGCCACCCAGTGACGGTACGGGTAGGAATTAGTTCATTCCTATCATTTCGAAACTACAGTCATACACACCTTTCTTAGGTACAACCTGCACCGGACTCACCCACACAGAGTCAGAAATGGGATAAATCATGCCGGCATCCAACAATTTAATCACCCTCCTTCTTCACCACGTCCTGCATATTTGGATTTAAACGCCTCTGATGCTGTGCACATGGTTTGTACTACGTCGTCTTCCATCAGAATCTTGTGAGTACAAAAAGAAGGATTGATGCCCTTGATATCCATGATTTTCCATGCAATGGCTCTCTTATGAAGTCTCAGAACCTCGAGAAGCCGAATTTTCTCATCCTTTTCCAACGATGCCGAAATTATGACCGGTAGGCGACGCTCCTCGTCTAGAAATGCGTACTCGAGATGTGGCGGGAGTTCCTTTAACTCCAAAGGCGTCGGATCATCAACCGAAGGCTCTGTTTCCCCCTTTTTCACATGGTCAATTTCAAGAAATCTCTCCGGACTCTGGGAACCATCGTCACCAATCTGATAGACTGGCTGCTCGAAATCGTGGCCCTCCTGCGTAATGCCAATCAGGTCCCCACACGACAGACGTGTGTCCGAATCAATCTCATCAATAGTACCTTGAAAATGAGAGCAAACACATGCATCGACAATGTCGACGTAATAAAGCTTGTCATCGTGACATTGCGGATGCTGCATCGATCTTTTGATATCGAATGTCACGTGCTCATCATTCACTCGGAGCGTGATTTGGCCAGCTGCCACATCAACAATCGTCCTCGCTGTATTGAGGAAAGGACGTCCAAGTATCAAAGGTACCCTTGAATCTTCATCCATGTCAAGGATAACAAAGTCCACGGGGAAAACAAATTTATCGATTTTTACAAGCATGTTTTCCACAAATCCGCGCGGATACTTTATTGAGCGATCTGCCAACCGAATGCTCATCCTAGTGGGTGACGGCTCACCCAGATCCAGTTTAGTAAAAACCTTATATGGCATAAGGTTAATACTCGCTCCCAAGTCAGCCAACGCATGGCTAACAGACATGTTTCCGATCAAACACGGGAGCGTGAAACTACCAGGATCTCCCATTTTCGTGGGCAGACGGTTTTGCAGAACGGCGGAACAAGTCTCATTCATCACCACACACGATATATCCTCG
>NW_023395546.1:0-45702 GCF_002127325.2 Helianthus annuus | reverse complement strand
CGCTGTGCATTTATATAATTGTGTGGTTTGACTATATTGTTGCCAACTACGTCACGGTAATCCCCCACCGGGCCCACCGGTGATACACGTGGAAATCGGGGTGTGACAGAATGAGATCAAATGGAAGTTTCTAATTGAGGGTATAACTTGTGTCTACTGTTGGTTTAAACAACCGATTGTTGGTAAGCTATAAGATATGGACGGCGAAATTACAATTGTTGCAACATTTTCTATTTGAAAGTGAAGGATTGGTTCTGCAAGTGTTGCAACATAACTTCTTTTATGTGGCATGATGATGCATCATAAGTTATCAATGGGTTTATTATTAAGAGCAAGGGTTCATAATAATTGAATATCTTAATCTTTGGTATTAGAGATGGTTTGGTCACCATGAGAGTGTTAATAATAGTTTACCCAGGTTTCTAAGGATTTATAACTAAGGCTGTGATGATATTCTTCACGAGGATGATCTATTTAACTAGCATATGATGTCGGGATTAGTAATATATATGGGTGGTGGCGGCTGATGGTGGTGGAGGTGGGTGATGGCGGCTGATGGTGGTTTAGGCGGGAAAGGGTTTTGGTTACTACAGGGGTAATATTGTTTCTTACAACAAAGTATAGGGGGTAATAAGAAAGGACAATTTAGTCATTTAACAGTGGGGGGTAATTATGCGACATAACAACAACGTTGGGGGTAATATTAAAGGGTATGATAGTCATTTCACATTACAGTTAACAGATCTGTTAACTTATTTGACGCCAGGGGGTAATTGTGCGACATAAGATCAACGTTGGGGGGGGGGAGGGTAAATTGCAATTATTTCCATGGAGGGGATCAGAGTGCCAATTGGGTTAAACCCCGGAGGGTAAAATTGCAGTTTACTCTATTATATTGTATGATAAAGTTTTTAAAATGCTAGTTAAGTATATTTTCTATAAGTTATGTTTAAGAAAATATTATCTTGTAAATTTCATCAACACGTTTAGGGGTTGTTTGTTTGTCTCTTAATGAGACCCTTAATGGTTCAGACATCTTACTAATTCAGCACTTAATGGTTCAGATTGTTTGTTTCACGAACATATGTCTGAATGGTTCAGATATTTGCTCTGAATGGTTAAGCATCATACTAAGTCTGAATGGCTAAGACCTTCAATCTAAATTGGTCAGACATCTGTCTCTGAACGGTTAATCATTATACTGGCTCTTAATGGTTCAGACCTCTTACTGGTTTAACACTTAACGGTTCAGACATCTTACTAGTTCAGCATTTAACCATTCAGAAGTTGCCAAACGGCTCCTTAGTGAAAAGACCGTGATCAGGTAAACCTAGGTCAACATGTCATGTTCACAAGTTGACAAATTTATGTTTTCATAAACTTATAAGAGGTATTTATGTCAGGTGTAAGTTAGTTATGTATTTTATGTTGAAACTTAAAAATTTTGAAAAATTAATTTTTGGATTTGTAGCTTAAGTATAACTATTGTAGACAAAATTTTGTGTGAATATATAATATTTAGATTAGTAAAATGCAGATATATTCCACATTAAACTCGTAATGTCTATGTTAACATGTCAACATGCGAGTCATGTTTTGTTCGTCTTTATTTACTTGATTTAATATGTGTAAGGAGAATCTGAAAGAGAAATGTGTAATGGTGATAATAAAATTATACTTATGAAAACACACATTTGTACATTTGTAAATGTTTTATAAAAGGGTTTATTTATTTAAAAAAATTATAATTTTCTATTTAATTAAAAGAGTTAAATGTCATTTTAGTCCTTGTTGTTTGGACCATTTTGCCAGTTTAGTTCAAACGTTTGAAACGTTACCATTTTAGTCCAAATAGTTTCAAACATTGCCATTTTAGTCCACTTTCCGTCAATTTTTTCTGTTAGCTAAAAGGGTAATCCGATCATTTTATATGGTCGACTTGCCCTTCTAGTTAACAGAATCACATATAAAATGACCGAAATGTTCTTCTAGTTAACAGAATAAAGGGAAGAAGTTAACTCAGTGGACTAAAATAACAACGTTTGAAACTATTTGGAATAAAATGACAACGTTTCAAACCTTTGGACTAAACTGATAAAATGACTCAAACCACAAGGACTAAAATGACATTTAACTCTAATTAAAATGAAGGATGTAATTTTCATTAAAAAGGTGGAAGTAGGCTAGAAAACTACGTTTGTCTTGTTTAGTAGTCGGCAATCGAGACCGAGATTGAGGCTTTAATTGAATCATGAAAAGTAACACGCCTAAAATCTAAATTTTTAGCACGGGCCTAAGGGGCTGTTTGGCTAAACTTTTCAAAATGACTTATTTGCTTATTTGCCTTCTGAAAAGCAAATAAGTCATTTTGAAAAGCCCCATTTTAAAGCTTTTTAAAACAGCTTATTGACTTATTTGCTTTTCAGAAAAGCAAATAAGTCATTTTGAAAAGCTTAGCCAAACAGCCCCTAATTTGGGTAACAAATTATAATATACATTATATATTTGATTTGATGTATGATAATTATTATCTTTTATTGATGGGTTAAGATTATAAGGTCATGTGTAGTTATAAAGCCCTTTTGGGGGCGTTATGTGACATGTGGCATGCCACGTCAGCAAGGGGCTTTATGGGGCGTTATGCAATTTGAGGCCGTAGTCATAAAACCCCTTTGTCATCATTACTCAATTAATTTAATTTTCATTTTTTAATTAATTTCTAAGTTTTATAAAATTAAAAATCATTCCATTAAATAAAAAACAATACATTAAAATAAAAAAAAAGTTAAAGAAAAAAACATTACACCTAAAAAATATATTTATTCTTCGGTTTCATTTTCGTTCTCTCCTTCTTCCTCTTCGTTTTCTCCAGCATCCAAACCTACGTCTTCAAAGTTCCCGTCTTCGAATTCCTCAACCTCTTCTTCCTCGGAATCTTCGTCGTAATCACTGTTGTATCGAATTGGGCGAATCGCCCAAGCATGCTCAACCAAATCCGTCTTCAGCGTGTTATGTATTTCTCTAGATCGCAATAGCTGAGCATTTGCGAGTCTCTCTTCCATTGTTGCTTGGGTTCCTTCGACTAAATCTTCCGGAATATAGTTTTGGCATATCGCTCTTCCATCATCCTCAATGATCATATTATACAAAATGATGCAAGCATACATGGTCATTCGTATTCTATCCTTATGCCACATGTGACAAGGATTTCTGAGAAAATGTCATCGTTGCTGTAGAACCCCAAAACACCTCTCGATATCCTTTCTCGAAGACTCTTGTAATTTTTTAAAATACTTTCTTTTTCATCGAATGTTTCAGAAAACGTTTTAACAATAATCGAATACTCCGGGTAGATACCATCGGCCAAGTAGTAGCCATGCTCGTAGTCGTTCCCGTTTGCATGAAAACCGACCTTTGGTATAGTTCCAGAAATGTGGCCCTCTATTAATGGTGAAGCCTCTAACGTATTAATATCGTTAAAACACCCGGCTACACCAAAGAAGGCCGACCAAACCCAAAGGTCGTATGACGCAACAGCTTGTAATACCAAAGTTGGCCCTTTTTGATCACCCGTGTATGTTGACCTCGCCATGCGGTTGGACAATTATACCAACGCCATTGACGACAATCCAAGCTACCAATCATGCCGGGTATTCCATGCTTTTCTAGATGCACCTCATATACTTGTTGAAGGTCGTTCCAAGTGGGATGTCTCAAATAACGTTTTCCATATAACTGGCATACACCTAGTAAAAATAAATATATAAAAGTTTTACTAGTAAGCTACTAAAAAATAAATATATAAAAGTAAATAAATAAAAGACAATAAAAATTACCATAGCAAAAATGTTCCAAGCAATCTCGGGTTGTTTTCTCCGCCATCTTCAAATACTCGTCGTTGATGTCGTACGTGTTTCCGTATGATAATATGCGTAAGGCGGATGTGACCTTTTGAATTGAGGTGAAGCCTAGATATCCTCGCGCGTCCATTCTTTGCTTAAAGAAATCATACCTATTTTCCAAATCATTATTAATGCGCAAAAATAACCTTTGGCTCATCCGAAAACGCCGTCTAAAAACATTCGGTCCGTGAACCGGTGTCGCATCAAAATAGTCTTTCATCAAACGCTCGTTCGCGGCTTCACGATCTCGCAAGATATAGGTGCGCCGCAAGATGGGTCGTGGAGGGGTAGTAGGCCGAACGTGCTCAAATGCTCGTATCACAAAAGTACATGCACTCGTAACCGCTTCTTCCTCAGCCGCGTCTTCTTCGGGCGAAAAAAAATTTCGGTAAATATCGGTGAAAGAGTCTTCCGACGGGGAACCCATTTTTTTGAATAGGGTGGGGGTAGCTTCAAACACTTTTTAAAAAATATATAGAGAGTGAGAGAATATTTGAGTATGATTTGTAAAAAATGGAAGAGTTGGAAGGTATTTTATAGTGTGAAAATAAAAAAAATTGATTTTTTTTTTTAAATATGACCGTTTTATAACGGTCGAATATTTAATAAACATCAAAAATAGCGCCGCTATAACCATCGCGCCACTTCCGGATTTTTCAAGCATAGCGCCCCTCGTTTCGGTGTTCCGGCGCTATGCCGGCGCTATGAGGGGGCCATACCGCCCCACTACGTATGCTCTAAGCTTAATATTTTCGAGTTATGGATTCATGAACTTTTTTTCATGGGTGTCCCTAACTTTCGATGCTCAGATATCTATCAATTTAATTGCATAAAATTCGGTTTGAGTCGGGTGAAGTCATGTCAAACCATTTAGAAAACTCAAAACCTAGCATTGTTTAAATTTGACATTCTAACCAACGGTTCTATGACTTCAATTATATAGATAAGTTTAGCTTGTAGTTTTATAACGATGAGTGGATAGCTTTATTTGGTTTCGTATTTTTTTAAAACATGTCAATTTTAAAGAAAATATGAAAGGCATGGTGTTTTTTAAAATTTTTTAAAACGTGTCAGTTTTAAAGAAAATATGAAAGGCATGGTGTTTTTTTCAAGATTAATTTGTAGGAACTTAGAAAAATAATACTCACATACATAAGAAATCATGAACAAATTTGAGGTTTCAAACTTTTTTGAAATAGTTACGTTATTGCGGGCTGACATGTGTACTTGAGTTATATTAATTCAAAAGGGTAAAAAAGTAATTTACTCAATAATTCAATTAAATGATAAGTATTCCCATAACCGCTTGAAAGTTATTGTAAGATTCCGATTTGTTTTTATTTAAAGATCCTTGAAGAATCTGTGATTTATTTGTCATCTCGTATAAATCTTCAAGATCACGAGAAGTTATCATCATCATCATTGTAATACGGTTTCTTTTATGTTCTGTACGAAAATCCATTGTGTGGTGTTTTAAACCTGCATTCATAGCGTTTTAAACCTGCAGTCCAGTATGTGTTCTTCATATGATATTTTAAACCTGCATTCATGGTGTTTTAAACCTGCAGTCCAGTATGTGTTCTTCGTATGTTCGTCGTATGGTTTTTTAAACATGTATTCATGGTGTTTTAAAACTGCAGTCCAGTATGTGTTCTCCGTATGGTGCTTAAAACTGCATTCATGGTGTTTTAAACCTACAGTCCAGTATGTGTTCTTCGTATGTGTAACACCCCGTGTTTTAGAAGTCAAAGTCACGATTGAAGTCAAAGGAAGAAAAGATTGCTAATTGCGATCTGTCACTCCTTGCTCAAATCCTGTTTTGACTTCTTTGACTCATAGTTAGTCTAAATTATGCTTAACGTTAGTTGTATTATGTGGAGTATCTATCAATAATCGAGGTTTATTCGACATTTATTGCATGTTTGATCGCCTTATCGCTTATCGCAATCGCGCTCACGCTCGCAGCTCGAATTATGCATTATGGGTTTTGTTTTATGTGTGTGTGTACTTCTTATATGTTACTGTGCATGTTTAATTATGTTGTGTTGTGATGATCAATCGAAATGCAATCGAAACTCGAATCGCAACCGAATCGCAATTGCTAAACACAAGAGTAATCATCCTAGTTAACTTGATGATTGTATGTTAGATATAGTAGTTGGGATTAAAAGTAATTTGAATAAGAAACTCCATCGCATCGCAACGCTCGCAATCGCAATCGAAACAGCAAAACTCGTCGCACCAAACACTCGAACCAACTAGCCAATCGACCAGGTGACCAACCGATCGACCAGTTGATCGATCGAGCTGCTGCTCGATCGGCCAGCCAATCGATCAGGCTGCCACCCGATCGACCCACTTCTTTCCACTTTGAGTAACCCTATAAATACCCCATGTCACCATCACACTTTCTACTTTTGGAACTCTCTGTCCGACCAGCGCTTCAACCTTGCTTTTTCTCTGATTTCTCCCATCTCAACCTAAATCTTGTACATCTTTGATCTACACTTGATTCTACACCTTTCTATCTTTTAAATCTTAACTTTCAACCATGAAATCACTAGATTTGAGGTGTTCTAGGATGATGTCATCATGGTGTTCTTAGGAACTTCATGTTTTAGCCTCAATCCACCGAGAACAACTTAGATCTAACCGATTTCCACATAAAAAAACGAAGATCCTTCACGGATCTCAACATATTCGCGGTGAAAGGGGATGAAAGATGGTTTTCTAACTTTCTTTCAACTCTTTTACACTCAATGCACTCAAAACCGATAGAATCGGGCTTGTTCTAGCCATCTACTCTTGCTGTTGATGAGTTGGTCCAAGATCGTATCCTATCCACGAGATTACCGAGTCCGGGTTAACCAAGACCAACCGTCTTGAACCGGTGGACTGACTGAACCTGGGTGGTTCCTGTTCACTCGGTTCACTGGGGTTTAGGATGGGGTTCTGTTGGTTAGCACGATATCAACATATCTCGATAAAATGACAAACTATCAAAACAACCAAGTGTAAGACGAATGGAACGACCAGGATGGGATGCCGTCCGATCGGACTACCATCCGATCGGACTGTCATCCGAACGGGTTGTCACCCGATCGATCTGCATCTTGGCCCCACACTTAACTTCTACTTTCAAACTTTTAAGGTTTGGGCATCGAACGAAGTGCTGTCCGATCGACCTACCATCCGATCGGCTTGTCACTTTGATTATGAGATGTTCTGACACTTGATCAATTTTTCAACATGTTCAATGCACCAGGGTTGCCACCCGATCGGATGGTCATCCGATCGAGTGACCGTCCTGCTGTGAACTTGTTCTCACTAAAGTGTCCAACCAATCGAGTTGTCGTACGATCGAAATATCGTCCGATCGACCGGCTTGATAGGTAATGATACTTCTATGTTTTCTAAATGCTACAACAAAAACTTCAAAAGTCAAGCCATCATACACAAACACATCCTTCCTAAAGGAAGAAACAATCCACTTGAAAGGCCACTCGATCGGGTGACCATCCGAGCGGATTGCCACCCGCACGATCAACCGACCGATCGGACTACCATCCGATCGACCTGTTGTTCGATCCACTAACACTTGTATCGTTTTACGCGTCGCTTATTCGTGATGCTATCGTTCTGATCATGCTAACCTTACTCTCTAGCGCTCCCTTCAATCCATCAATCGCTGTAAGTATACTCGATCCCCTTTTGCTTTATGCACTTTTGGGTGTTATATACGTTACTTATTCTAAATCACATCGAACACACTACGCAATACTTTTAACGCTAACCGTTACCGCATGTTATACGTGACTTAATGAATGCTTGTTTGTTATGTTTACACATGGAATGTTGTCTACCTGCCTTAGCAACGATAGTACTATAGTTTGGACTCAGCAGCTGTTCACTCAGGGGTTGTTAAGGACAATTAGTTACATGGCTCACAGTGGTAAGTGCGTATCGCGAACTGCCTTGGGCAGTCAACCCGCAGTCATTGGTATCGATAGTTTCATGTCGATACCTAACATGCGTCATTTCACACTATGTACGTGCTGGTTATGCGTAATCGATTTTGAACTCTACTATATCTATTAAACTTGTATGCTCACCTTTACACTATGTGTATTGACTTTTACTTTAACGTATGTGACAGGTGCTTAGGATGCTTATTTGCTTTCTTTGCTGTGAAATCGAGGCTAGGAAAGAACTAGGCCAACAATAAACAATTGTCTGTAATAAAAAAAATCTGAGTTGTCGGAACAGAACAATTTGACTAGATCTTTTCTGTAATAATTGTATTATCATTTATGACATGGTATGGGACGTGTTGCTTTAAATATTTGGTAAATATAGTTGTTATGGAAACTTCTGGACAATCTGTTTCGCTCAATGCCGCACCCCGATGATTCCGCCATCGGTTGGGGTGTGACAGTATGTTCTTCGGATGGTGTTTTAAACCTGCATTTACACCTGCATTCATGGTGTTTTACACCTGCATTCCAGTATATGTTTTTCGTATAGTGTTTTAAACATGCATTCCAGTAGGCTTCGTATCATCCTATACCTAAATTTTTATCTATATAAATATAACAATACGATACTCATATTAAAGATAAAAAAAGCTTGTTATTATGGTGTAATTTATTTTTAAAAAACGTTACGTATAAAAAGTTTTTGACGTTCAAAAAAGATGAGTGAAACTTGCATGTGTATTAAAGTTGATGGCAGTTTCTTTATTTAAAAGTACAATATAAAAAGACACTATTACCTCTAATCTAGCCAAATTAGTCAAAAATAAAACATAATTTACATTTTATGTTTTTCTTGATCTCAATCATTAACTACAAGAATTAACAGCTTAAAACACTTCTTACAGATCTCACAAAACTACCCATTTTTACACTAACTCCATCGTGTAATTGCATAGGAAAGAGAGATTATTATTTAATTGAAAACAAGGAATTTAAAAGCAGGATCATAGTGGTTGTGTCATAAATATATAATAAATTATATATCTGATTAATAAAATATAATAATAATAATAATAATAATCTATTTAAAGATGAACTAAGTGAAAGAAATTCTCCTAACTTTAAAAAGTTGCCGACTAATATTCGAAAAATAAACGGCTTGTAGAGACGTACACGATTAAAACCTAATTAGTCATATCACACGAGTAAATAAAAAGAAAATTAGCCGTAGAGAAATGGGACAAGTTTCATTGTTCCTATCCAATTTAAACAAAATGAAACTCTAACAAATAACAATTCAAAATCGAATTTTCAAACTTTTAATCGGGTTAGTATCCGAGCTCAATTTCAAATTCGGTTTTCGATTCTGATTCGGATGTGTGATTTTGAAATCGGTTCAAATATATTACACACGTAGTTTTTTAAATTTATTTACACATTATATATTTTACTTTTTGTTTATAACTAGTATCAAGAACCCCCGCGTTGCAGTGGGGGTGTAAAACTGTGCCAAGTACCAGTGGCGGAACTAGAATATTAACTCAGGGGTATCACAAAAACAAATTTTTTGTCGTACAATCATACAATATTAAAAAAATGACAATAAATAAAGAAAGAAAAACAAATACCTAATAGATTTGTCCTCTTCTTTTTTTCATAGCTTGAAATCGTTCCATCATATCGTCGTCTTTTACTTCATGTAAAAAAATCTTTTTCGACCGCATAAACCATAGCATTGTTCAAAAATTTTGGGCCCATTCGATTGCTTAAATCCGTCTTGACAAGTTTCAATTACGAAAAAACATCTTTCAACGGTTGCGGTTGCAACCGGTAAAAGCAAAGCTAGCTTCACTAACCGATAAATTGAAGGACAACAACTATGTGTTCCCGTTTCAAACATAACACGCGCAAGATCACTTATTCCATTCAAGGTTGCAAAATCATCATCGCTTATAGTGTGACCAAAAGATTCAATATCACCCAAAAGAGTCCCCATTTCTTGTGTAGTAAAATCATCCGGGTACATCTTAGCAAACGCCAATATTTTCGATGGGTCAAACTTAGAAAAACCGTTACAAGGATTTAAACCCGACATATTTTTTTATCAAACTAGTTGTTACCTCACTAAATCGATTCCCTAATTCTTGAATTTACATGTCCAAAACCTCATTAAAAATGTCAACTTCAAAATGAGGTCGATTTGTAATGACATTCTTTCGGTTTCTTGGATTACCATAATTTTCAGTCATGTCCAACATTGTAATATTGTATTTTTTACAAAAGGAAGTCACTTTTTACAAAATCGGCTCAAACTCATTTTGTCTTAAAGCATTTAATGCTCGTTTTATACCATTTATCAAGTTGGTCGCTTCTAATAAATTTTTACATTATAACTGGTTTGGGCTAACATATAACATTATAATTGGGCTTTAATAACAATTGGTTGGGTTTTTTATATATAATCTTCATTATTGAATGCTTACTCTAATTAATTGGGCTTTAATAAACCGACTTGGGCTTATTATTTATAATTGCAATTTGGGCTTACAATTTTTTAGGGGTGTCCTCGTAGCTGTTTTGGGGTGTCCTTTATATAAAAATCGGCAAAAAAAATAAATTTTACACTACCGGTACAAAGTTGAGCCGTAGCCCGTGCTACGGCTAATTTAACTACAGGTCCGCCCCTGCCAAGTACCACTAATGTCACACCGCTGTCAGTGACCACAACACCAGAAAAGCTCGTAAAAACAAATTAAATTAAAAAGAAAAAATAAAACCCAATAGAAAGCAGATGTAAAATCGTTGAACCATGCACATCCGTTGCAGTGTGTTAATGCGAAAAAATTAGACCGAAACGTAAACATAGGAAAAATAACTAAGTTTATCTAGGACTCGCGCGATGTGACAAACCTTTCAAACTGGGAAAAAGAGACGAGTCGCGACTGGCCTGTAAAGTGTCAAACGGGAAAAAATAGTCGAAAAACCATCGAATCCCACACGCACATTGCGGTGTGTTAACTCGCTAAATTTAGAACGAAATTTAAAACTAAAACTTACAAAGATAAAAAGTATGGGTGACAAAAGTTGAAAATAAAAAAATGTTGGGGTTAAATTGAAAAAGATGAGAAATTTTGGGTTAGAAATGAAAAATATATGTTTTTTTTAAACCCACCTAAGCATCAGGTACAACACCATAAAGCATAAAAATGTTGTAAATGTAAATTAACAAGATTTTGGCTAAAGTAATTAGATTACTATAATAATAATAATAATAAATTCTTCTAATTAATTATAGATAACACTCCTACTAAATATTATTTAGTTTAATATTTTATGGATAATTATTATTAAGTTTAATCTCTTCTAATTAATTATAGATAACTCTCCTACTAAATATTATTTTGTTTAATCTTTTCTACATAACTATAGATAATTATAATTTAGTTTAAATTTAATGGATACTTCTCATTCATAATAATAATAATAATATCTTTATATATAAAATTAGATTTATTAAAGGTTTTTTAAATATAATTTATAGTTTATCACTTAAATGGCTGCTTATTTACTTCTTGAATAACATGTTTGACCATTGTATCTTCTTTTCAATAATCATCTCCGCAATAACCATATCTATCGCGTACCGAGTATATCCATTAGTTTTTTTAACTATAATTTTCTTAGTATTTGGTATATAAAATCATATTTATTCAAGCCGTGTAATACATGAGGGTTTGTAAAATATAACTTTTTTTTATTATTTGGTAAACAATATTACATTTATTCAACCCGTGTAATACACGTTTTTTTAAAGATATAACTTTTTTATTATTTGGTATAATTTCATTTAATTTATTTAATATAACTTTTTTTATTATTTGGTCTAATTACATTTATTGAATCCGTACAATATGGTTCTTATAGATATAAGTTTTTATTATTTAATATATAAAATTACATTTATTTAACCCGTGCAATAAAGAAGGTTTTTAAACATATATTGTTTTATTATTTAGTATATAAAATTCATTTATTCAACCCGTGTAATACACGGGGTTATATTCTAGTTTACAAATAAAACAACACAACTTGCAACAAAGCAATGCATAAAACACCATATTAACACATAGTACAATACCTTATTGCTACAACCTAATGCAAATTAATAGTATATAAATTTGGTTATACACATAATTTTTTTAATTTATTTACACATTATTTATTTTACTTTTTCTTTTTTTTTTCTTTATAATTCGGTTCATTTGAATTTACAAGAATTCAAGATTGTGACTATGAATCGGATTTCGATCCTAGTTCAAAGTTAGTTTATTTTAAATATAATAACTCGAATATCGTTGTAAACAAAACAAATGTTCAGTAAACTATTTGTGAATCATTTCAGCGGGACATTTGTATATATAATAAACGAACGAACATGAACACAAATTTTGTTTCTTTAATTAAACAAACAAACTTGAACATATGCCCCGCTCTTTCATTTACCTTCGTGGAAGTTCATTTATCTTTGTTCATTTAAGCTTCTTTATGTTTATTCATTACATTTGTTTAAGTTTGTTTATTTATGTTTGCTACTTTCGTTTACCTTCTCTTGCGTACATTTGTTTGTCGTCTCTCGTTTACATTTGTTATCTCCGTGCATTTATGTTCACTTGTTTAAATATTAATTTAAATCTGTAAATTAACATCATTTTCTAATTTTAATTTACATATCATCGCCATACTTTTGAATGCTTGATATAAGGATTATGATGATAGGGGATGGTTCAAATGAAAACCACTTTTATTGTGAAAACTCGAAAACTAACTAAAAAAAGCCTAAAAAACACACAAATTTTTTTTTTTCAATTTTTTTTTATAAAAATCGCTAGTTTTTATATATAAAAAAAAACTTTTTTTCAAAAAAAAAAAAAAAAATTGTGTAGTGCACATGTGTAATAATACACATGTGTAGTACACATACATATGTGCAGTATTACACATGTGCACTACACAAAAAATTATTTATTTTTTTTTTAAAAATTTTTTATATTAAAAAACCTGCGAAATTTTGATTGCAAAAAAAAAAATTAAAAAAAAAATTTTTGTATGTTTTTTTGGCTTTTTTTAATTAGTTTTCGAGTTTTCACAATAACTAGTGGTTTTCATTTGAACCTTCCCCTATGATGATATTATCATTTTCTAATTTTAATTTACATATCATCGCCTTACTTTTGAATGCTTGATATAAGGATTATGATGATATTATAGACCTAATTTAGATATTCACGATTACTTTTAATTGGTGCTCACAAATGTTTATCGTGTCCGTTTATGTTGGTTTGTATTACTATATGTTTGTGAATAGTTCGTTTAAAATATTAATGAATAACCACAAACTGAAAATATGTCCGTTTAAGGGTTCATGCTCATTAAGCTTTCCAGTTGAAGTTAACTGAACGAACACAAACAAGTTCCGTCCACATTCATCCGATACATTTACAGACCTAACGAATAACCAAAAAACGGATCTGACAAGCACCCGCGGGGCTGTCCTTTTTTATCTGAAACCTGAAACCCGATCCGAATTTGAAGCCGCCCGAACCTGAATTAGAGAATACAAGTAAAACCTGAACCCGAATAAGCCTAACCCAAACCTAACCAACCCGAACCTTAAATGGGTCAGTTATCTGGTCACTTTTTTCCCAACAAAAAACCCTAACAACTGATCCGAAACTCGAAATCCTAATAAAAACCCGAAATTGTCTTTTTTTATAGATACGATTTGATTTGGAATGTTTTGGTAGCGCAGTTGGCCACCGACACCCATCTCTTACCAAGAGGTACCGGGTTCGAACCTTGGGGCGAACAAAGTACCCTCAAAGGGTCGGCTCGGCAAGGGTATTTACTGCCAGGCTCAGGCTTGTCGGGTGGCGGCCTGGGAGGGGTTATCTCCTCCGCGGTCATGGGTACCGTGCATTACCCTTTTTTTTATTTGAAACATTAACGTTTGAGACTTTTAAATATTATCATATCATATTGTTAGATTAGATGATGCTTGAATTGTGATGATCTTTGCTTAACAACATAATATAATTGATGATATTTTGTGAAAAAAAAAACATTCTTAATTTTATTTTACATCTAAACCCGAAAACCTAACAACCCGAACCCGAATAACCCATACCCAAACAATCCAAACTTTAAATGGGTCAGTTGTCGGGTCAGTTTTTTCCAAGCAAAAAACCCAAACACTTCGACCTGAAAAACCCGAAACCCGAAAAAATAACCTGAATGCCTGGCCGAATTATTATTTATCTAAAAAACAAATAAAAAATTGGTGTGAAGACCGGCTACTACCGGTTTCCGGTCATCTCATGAACCTCTTAAACAACAGTTGAACACACGGAGGTGACTCGAACACAAAGTAAGAAAAAAAAAACCAGCTGGTTGTGGGTCCCATCAGCCACCGTCAACCGCCGTCTTCCTTCATTCTCCGATCTCTCAACCTCTCTCTCTCAATACCCATGTGTATATATATATCTTCATGTATGTATACATCTGTTCATATTCCATAAACAAAAAAAAAGTTTGAATCTTTTAGTGAAATAATGCAATAAAAACCACAATATAAAAAACCCTCTTGTTATTCCCTAATTTCTCTTACCCCAACAAATCTTAACCCTAAAAGCCTCTTCCTTTACATATTTCTAGAGAGAGAGAGAGAGAGGAGAGAGAGAAGAAAGATTTATACCCAAAACTCCAAAAGCCAAGTTTAATTTTTTTTTTAATTTTTTTTTTTTTTTTTGGGTTTTGTCAAACTTTGATAACTGAAGCTCTCACAAATACATATGTTCAGAGATAGAGAAAGGAAAGCATTGATTTTTAACAATTTCATGAGGTGAAAGAAGATATATATATATACATATATGTATACATCTATATGTATATGTATATCCAATCGGTAAGTTTAATACCCTTTTGCTTAATTAGTGTAATTTCAAGATTTCTAATGAATCAATCAGATCTAATTCAAGTTTCTTGATTTTCAAGAAAATTAAATTAGGGTTTTGTTTGATTCAATATTTTGGATTTGATTTAGGTGGATTGAGAGATCTGGAATTATTGTTATCAGATTTTTTTTTATATTTTTGTAGAATAGATTCGATTTTCTTTATTTGTGTTGCATTACAAGTTATTGCCATTTGTGGATTTACACCAATTTGATTGATTCACTGTGTTTTTTACTTTCTTTAGCTAATTAATTTATTTGTATAGATCTTGATATTATGATGTGTCTGACTCATCAATTTCTTTAATTAGTATGGTTTTCTGATATGGGTCTTTTGGTTGATTTGATAATTGTGTTCTTATTTGTGATTTCAGGTGATAAAGTTTCTTGCTTGCTGATCAAAAGGGGAGATTTCAAGAAATCTTGATTAGGGTTCTTCAGAAATCTTCAAAAGGTTCAGTCTTTTTGGGTCTGGTTCAACAAGTTTGCAAGAATCTTGATTAGGGTTCTTTGGAAATCTTCAAAAGGTTCAATCTTTTTGGGTCTGGTTCAAGAAGTTTTCAAGAATCTTGATTAGGGTTTCTTTGGAAAAACCGAAAAGTTTGTGTCTTTTGGGTTTGATTCAAGAAGATCGCAAGAAATCTTGATTAGGGTTCTTTGGAAAAACCGAAAAGTTTGTGTCTTTTTGGTTTGATTCAAGAAGATTGAAAGAAATCTTGATTAGGGTTCTTCAGAAAAACCGAAAAGTTCGTGTCTTTTGGGTTTGATTCAAGAAGATTGCAAGAAATCTTGATTAGGGTTCTTTGGAAAAACCGAAAAGTTTGTATCTTTTGGGTTTGATTCAAGAAGGCATGTTGGAGGAAAGATCTTTTTTGGTTTCGAGAAACTTCGACGGCAAAAGGGACGACGGTTGGGGTTTTATGAGTAATCGTAGGATCAAGAACATCGAATCTCATCAAGAGAAACGTCCGTTAGATATCGACGATGAAGAAACCATTCACCCAACAAAAACCCACAAGCAATCTCACGGCTACGATAATCTCGATCATGGATTTGGGTTTCTTGATCTTTCGTTAGTCTGCGTTGATCAATCCGACAACCGACGCCACGCTGGCGATTACTCGGATTCAAGCTCCTTAATCCACGCCATTGGTCGAGACAATTCGATTAGTTGTCTACTCAAATGCTCAAGATTCGATTACGGTTCAATAGCTTCACTAAACCGAACGTTTCGTGACCTAATTAGGAGCGGTGAACTTTATAGATTAAGAAGACAGAACGGTATTATCGAGCATTGGGTTTATTTTTCTTGCCATTTGGTTCAATGGGAAGCGTTTGATCCGATTAAACAACGTTGGATGAATCTGCCCACAATGTCGTCAAACACGTGTTTCCAATTTTCCGATAAAGAGTCTTTAGCCGTCGGGACTGAGTTACTCGTATTAGGGAAAGAAGTACTTGATCATGTGATATATAAGTATAGTTTATTAACTAACTCATGGTCATTCGGGCAGTTAATGAACGAGCCTAGATGCTTATTCGGGTCCGCGAGTCTCGGTGAGATCGCAATCGTAGCCGGTGGGTCCGACCCGAACGGAAATATCGTGAACTCCGCCGAACTTTACAACAGCGAATCTGGTGCGTGGGAAACGCTTCCGAACATGCTTAAGCCGAGGAAAATGTGTTCCGGGGTGTTTATGGACAATAAGTTCTACGTAATCGGAGGAATCGGCGGGACTGATATGAAACCGTTGACGTGTGGTGAAGAATACGATTTGGGTACGCGGGTATGGAAGGAAATCCCGAATATGTCACCGGTGAAAACCGGGGGTGCCGCGAACGCGCCGTTAGCAACCGAGGCGCCACCGTTAGTGGCGGTTGTAGATAACGAATTATACGCTGCGGATTGCGCGGATATGGAAGTTAGAAAGTACGACAAAGTACGAAAAGAATGGGAAACGGTCGGAAGATTGCCTGAACGGGCTGATTCGATGAACGGTTGGGGTATCGCGTTTAGGGGATGTGGTGATCGGGTTATCGTTATCGGTGGGCCGAGAACTAGTGGGGCCGGGTTTATAGAAGTGAATTCGTGGGTCCCGAAAAACGGGCCGCCTCAATGGACGATGCTTGGGCGTAAACAGTCGAGTCATTTTGTGTACAATTGCGCGGTTATGGGCTGCTGAAGTTGGTGTTCTTCATGGGCATATGATTCTTGATCATGGGTAACTCAACTATTTCAACAAAAAGTTTTAATCTTTTTATTTTATTTTTAATTGTTCAGGAGAAAAGAAAAAAAAAGAAGAAAAAAAAAACAGATTTTTACTTTTAAGATTAAAGATTTCAAGAAAGATAATCTTGATTATATTTCTTGAAGTTGTGATCAATCTCTCTAAGGGTTAGAGGATCTAATAACTTATCTTTTGTAGGTAGATTTTCATTACAAATGATCCAAACAGTTTGATCTTTTTATTATATTTAATTTCTTGACATTGCTCAAAGGGGAAATAAGTTGTTAATAACTCTCTCTCAAGTGTTTTGTGTTTGTTTCTAGTTTGTTCGGTTTGTTTATGCTTGTGTTCGTCTTGTGGATTGTGTTTACATATGCCTGCGGGTGAGCATGGTTCGGTTGGGTTGGGTTATGGGCTTAAGCCGAACCTATAACTGATGTTTCGGTTTTTAGATTTTCAAAATATTAGCACTCCTTTTAATCAAAATATTAGGTACAACATAATTTTCTTACATGTAATGTATTTTATATAAATAATATTAAAAAGTTACAAAGGTTGGTTTAGAATCAGCTCGATTAATTCGGTTATCTATACACATTCGGTTTTGGACGTTGGTTGCTTACGCCAGTGTTGGAAAAATCGAGATTAATCTAATCGGCCGGCCGCTGATTACTTTTTAAGTAATCAGCGGCCCTAATCAGCTGGAAATCCGGAAATTGGCGATTCCAGCCAAATTCTAGCGAGATTGTGACCGAAACCTGTAAATTCCGACGATTACTCATGCATACTTAAAAAACGGTCGTAGAATGGTTAAAACTTGTCTACATAAAAAATACATATAAAAACGTGTGTATATATACATAAAACTGAAAATTACATATAAAAATCCCAATCTAGTTAATTCCAATTAATCTCGATTCTTACAGCCATGGCTTACGCTGTTCGTCTTTTATAATAATGCCAATGATTCTTGGGACTACACCCATAACCTGAACCGAACCACTCTCAGGCTTAATCCATGAACCATGACTTTGGTCATGTTTAGGATACTGGGACTAGACCCTGGACCTAAATGGTGCAGTTTTGAGCCAAGGACAGAATCACTCGATACTGGTTCAGTCATTTAAAGCTTGTTCGGTCTCGAACGAGACCATAAATGGGTCCACACACTGTGTGATAGTGATTCAAGTAAGGCTGGCAAATCGTGTCTTAACAGGTTTCTGACGGCGCGTACAACATAAGTTTCAAACATGATTACGACTCGTTTAACTACTTTCTGCCTCATGTTTATAAAACAGTTTTATGTTTTATGTACAAAGATGAATAAATAATAGATCCTAACATTGTAATTATAATTATTTTAAAAATTAAAAAAGTCAAAGGGTGTATTTTTCAGTCAAACAGGTCTAATCGTGTCTTAACAGGTACCCAATTGCCAGCCCTGGATTCAAGTCTAGTTCTTAGCCTAAACAATTTCAAGTAATTATAATACAAGAGAAAAGAACCACCTAAAATTATCATAAAAGCTATTAATAAGTTAATAACCTTTTACTTCATAGTTATAAGATGTTAAACATATCAGATATGTGTAACGGGTCAGTACGAGTTCAGGTCAACTTGGGTATGAGTCAAAACAGGCGAGTTCAGGTCAACTTGAATACGAGTCAAAACAGGCGAGGTACGAGTTCAGGTCAACTTGGGTATGAGTCAAAACAGGCGAGTTCAGGTCAACTTGAATACGAGTCAAAACAGGCGAGGTACGAGTTCAGGTCAACTTGGGTACTAGTGCAGAGGACCAGGTCTAAAAGGGGTTCACTAGCCATATTTGTTAATATCAAAAGTCAAAACTCAAATATATGGAACATGATCAAATTGTAAGCCATGAAATCTTCCTCCGAGTCCGCATCAACCAAGGCATCTCAAATAACGGTCAAATAGCAGTCGATAGCACTGATAATAGCGGTTCAGCCATTGTGGACCGCTATTTGACACCAGTATTTTGGAAGAGCCCGGTAACCGCTATCCCACTGCTATTACGACACGTTTGGGCCGATTGTATAACTTGAGTAACCCGAACGAACGTATCTAGCGAAAAAAAATTCCCAAAGGGGTGATGATTACAACAAAAAACTTAAAAGACTGCAGCTTCAAGGAATTAACTAGAGTAACAATGTAACTTTAGATTTAATCATATAAAACTAATCTGTTTGCTGATAAAATCTCAGGATACACATCAAGCTACAAAAAATGAAAAAAAAAAAAAAAAAAACCATCAAAAAGGAAACCCTTTATGCTGAATCTTTTTCGCCTTTTCGGCTAACCGTTTTACATGTTTTGCATCCGCATAACATTTCATCAACATATTCGCGATCTCAGGAGGGTGACAATCAACATAAACCTTCAAAAACCTCTTTTCCGTCATCCTCAATGCGGTGAACACCTTGGGCCCGTTTATACTCGGGCCCAGGCCCATGTCATCGATCTTCGTCGCCAGAGTCATACGTGGTTTTAACCCGGTTTCCAAGTTTTTATAAATCAAAAACGGGTATTCAAGTACAACCCTAGCCGGTTGCTTCATACTCGCCACCACAAACGTCATGTTTCGTTGAACTTTGTCGATGGATAAAGTCAACAGGAGTGGCGACACCCCCAAAAGCCGAAAAATCTCGTCTTCGAAAAACCCGAACTTTTCCAAATTCGCGATTTTCTCGCGGATCGTTTCGAGGCGCGAAATCGCCATAAGCGTGACAACGTATTTATACATTTTCGAATCTTTTGTAATCCCGGTTTTTCTAATGTACTCCAACTTTTCAGCGTTTAATGACGTTCGAGGTATAATAGTCGGTCGAGAAAGAAGCATTAACGTTAAATCTTGACCCGCTATACCCATCGATTTGTACAATTCAACGGTGGGTATGATCATGTTATTCAAATCGTAAGTAAGAACCGACGGGTTTCTAAGAATGGCTTTTTGAAGAATTTCTTTCGACCCGAATAAGTGTTCGAGGTACCGAACGCGTTCATCGAGGCAATTGCTGAGGCGGCATTTTAAAAAACGGGGCCTACAGCTAATCATTTTGATCAAACCGGAAGATGTGAATCCAAGATCGTGAAGAATTTGGAGTTTCGATTGGAGTTTATCGAGTTTGGCTTTGTGGAGAGACGGCATACGTTCGAGGATCTGTGCGGTTTCTTGATCGTTACATCCCCATGCTTTCAATAAATCTCGACAGTTCTTTGGCGGTAACTGATACTCTTGGAGTAAAAAGGAAAAGAGAAAATAGATTAAGAATTTATTAAATATAATTATTGGTTGATTTTATTAAAAAAAAGAAGTTGGAATTGAGACCTGATCTTGTTGCGGTTTATGGTTCTCGTCGGGAATGTTGGAATGTGCATCCGTCGTCACCTGGAGAAGACATTCAACAGAGTTATTTTCAGCTTCAAAACCGATAAAATTATAAAGAGTAAACTGCCATTTTGGTCCCTGAGGTTTGGTTACTTTTGCCACTTTAGTCCAAAACTCAAACCTTTTGCATCTGGGTCCCTGTGGTTTCAGTTTTATTGCCATTTTGGTCCAAAAATGAAATCAGATCATACTTGTCTTACAAAATCCTGCAATTTTGTCATTTTCCTCAGGGGCAAATCAGGTCATATTTGTCTTATAAAATATGGTATTTATTTATAAAAAAGAAATGATCATTTTGCCCCTGCATAAAATGACAAAATAACAGGATTTTATAAAACAAATATGACCTGATTTCATTTTTGGACCAAAATGGCAATAAAACTGAAACCACAGGGACCCAGATGCAAAAAGTTTTGAGTTTTGGACTAAAGTGGCAAAATTGACCAAACCACAGGGACCAAAATGGCAATTTACTCAATTATAAATTTTGAAGATACTTTTTAACGAGTAAAATGCCATTTTCGTCCCTGAGGTTTGGCCACTTTTGCAACTTTCGTCCAAATGTTTGTTTTTTCGCATCTGGATCCGAAAGGTTTAATATATTGCCATTTTCATCCGACTCGTTAACTCCGTCCAATTTTCTCTGACTTAGTACTTCCGTCTTTTTTATTTAACTTAAAGGGCCATTTGGTTTTTTTTAAGGGTATTTGGTCTTTGTACATAAAGTGAAAAGACCGAATTGCCCTTTAAGTTAACAAAAAAGATGGAAATACGTCTAACTTAACGGAGAAAAATGGATGGAGTTAACGAGTCGGATGAAAATGGCAAAATTTCAAACCTTTTGGATCCAGATGCAGAAAAACAAACCTTTGGACGAAAGTCGAAAAATTGACTAAACCTCAAAGACAAAAATGGAATTTTTCTCATTATAACTCTCTATTCTTTACGAACCACATAAATCTTTACAATATGATTTTTTAAGTTTTCAGGTGATAACATCAATCTATATACAATGCACTACGAATAGAAAAATCTTGTAATGCAAACCATATAAACGTCAATTCGAATTCTAATCGGCTTGTCAAAGAGTACATAATTTGCAAGTAACTGGGTAATTTTTCGTTAATCAGTCCATTAATCGCTAGTCGGACCTAGTCGGCCAGCCAAAAATCGGTGATTCTGGCCAAATTCTGGCAAAAAAACTGTATATTCCGGCCAAATCCTCTAAATTCCGGCCAGTTTCCAACCAATATATGTGAATTCCAACAATTAACCTTGTATGCTTAAAAATATGAGTTGAGTAAAAGTTAAAACCTAGCTACTTAAAATATTGACCTATAAAAATGTGTACGTGTATACATAAAACAGAACATTACATATAAAAACCCGATCCGATTAATCCCGAGTAGTCGCTAGTCACCGGCCGACTAGCGACTAGCGAGTTCTCCAACCTTGACGACACGTGCACCTTCATCTGAATTCAAAGTTGTCAATAGCGGTCGCTATGGTCACTATAGCGAATAGCGCGTATAGGTCAAAGGTCGCTACAGGGTATGTAGCCACAAACAGCGGGATTTCAGCTTTTTTTTTTTTAATATAAATAGCGATAATGAAAAAGTATATCGTACATTATGGCTTAACGTACTTCACGTACAACAACGTGCGTGATTTGTTCTATAACATGCGTGATTATTGTGTTTCAACATGCGTGATTTTGGATTTTTTAGTTATAACATGCGTGATTTTAAAATGAACGTGCGTAATTACCTGTCGTACGTGATGTACGTTAAGCCGTAATGTACGTTAACCTTCCTCTAGCGATAATATAGCTGGATTTTAGGTTTTTGTTAGATATACACGTAAAATAGCGTATATACCAGGGTATTTTGATATAATATACATATAAAGTTTTTTTTCTCTTTTTTTTTTAAATTTCTAGTATATCGCTATTCACCACTAACAACTATGCATCTGATCACCTCTCACCTCCGCTCTGGCCTCAGACAACTCTTATCGCCTCAGAGCATGCCTAACGCTTTCTACAACACAGAGATAAGTTTTCAAGTCTTCTAATTGTTACATAAATCCTAAAAGCCTACTCGTACTAACGAACCGTCATAGAACAACATTTACAATGACAGAAAGTCCGAAACACATACCTTCATTTCAACGACTCGTTTATCGCTCAACCCCAAACACGTCGAAAACGGAGCTCGTAACCAATCCGTCGTAGTTAACGCAACATCACCACCAATGAAACAACTAGCCTTATGTACCAAATAATCTTGGTTAACCAACACACCAAACCATCTCTCCTGCAATATCACATAATTTACAAAAACAAGTTAACAACACAAATCAATCGACATAAATTTTCAACCTTTCATGAAAAAACAGTAGCAAATAGGGCTGTAAACGAACCAAACGTTCGGCGAACCGTTCGTGAACCGTTCGGCGGGAAGTTCTTTTTGTGTTCGTTCGTTTATTAAACAAACGAACACGAACAAGAAATTTCGTTCGTTTAGTTAAATGAACAAACATGAACAGAGGTTGTGTTCGTTCGTTTATGTTCGTGAACGTTCGGTAACGTGTTCGTTTGTGTTTGATACTTCATTCGTGTTTTTAGTTTTTATATTTATTTAAATACTTTAAAATTCCAAAAAAATAAATATCTGATAAGTGTCGGTGTATTATATATTATGTTCATGAACGATTGTTTGTGTTCGTTTGATTCCATTTGTGTTCATGAACATTAGTTTGTGCTCATTTGTGTTCGTCAACGTTCGTCAGTGGCGGATCTAGAATTCCGACCAAGCGGGAACGTTTTATAAATAAGCGGTAACGAAATCGAAAAAACGTCAAATTTTTCCAAAATTCACACTAAAAATGTTAAAAATTTTCCGACCAAGCGGTAGCGGAGGCTACCCCTTGCTACACTATACATCCGCCCCTGACGTTCGTTGCCTAAAATTAACAAATAAACACAAACGAACACGAACAAGTTCATTTCCTTAACAAACGAACACGAACATAAAATCTTGTTCGATAAGTGTTCGTGAACGGTTCGCGAACACGTATATTTCTTAATTGTTCGTGTTCGTTCGGTTCGTTTGCAGCCCTAGTAGCAAATGTGCCACAAAATATCCTAAACAAACATATACACACACCATTAATAAAACATAAATAATTATAGGCAAATTGGAAACAAATGATCCCACCTAACTCAACTTGGCGGATAATAATCCCAACTCAGTTATTGGCCGATAATAATCCGAACTGGTCAATTTTTTTTTTTTTTTTTGTAAAATAGTCCGTCGTTAAAATAGCTTAACGGAGTTAAGTTTTTTCCGAATTACAAACCGATGTTTTAGGGCTTTTGATCAGAACGAGGAAACGAGTCGATTGATGTAAAACTTACCTCGAAATACTGCCCCATCCCATAAAAACGGTGCTTCAATTCGGGTGTTTAAACTTCCAATTAACAAAAATCAAGCCATTTTGAGCACAATTTCGAGGTAAGTTTTACATCAATCAATCGACTCGTATCCTTGTTCTGATCAAAAACCCTAAAACATTGGTTTGTATTTCGGAAAAAAACTTAAGTCCGTTAAACTATTTTAACGTTTAACGGCGGACTATTTTACAAAAAAGGTTGACCAGTTCGGATTATTATCGATAATTGACTTGGGATTATTATCGGCCAAATTGAGTTAGGTGAGATTATTTACTTCCAATCCGCCATAATTATATATCTTATTTTAATCCAATAACATGACAAAATTTAAAACCCTAAATTTCTAGAAAACTTATGAACCAAAACCCTAAATACTGAAAAGGGTAACTAAAAATCGAATCTTTTACGGATAACAAAACCCTAGAAATCTATACACAATGTAATCAGCATATTTTTGTACGAATTGAAATGAACTTACGGTAAAGAATGATGAGAGGACACGTGGCTTATGCGATAGAAGAGTTGTGGTTCTTGATTTAAGACGAATCGCCATTGTTGCGGCGAGAATGAGCTTCTGGAGTTCAGAAACGATAAGGTAATAAAAGTTGTATGGGGTGAAATGTAATTTGTTTGAAGATTAAGGGGTGAAATGAAAGTTTGTGCAAAAGTTTATTGAATTACATATGGCCCAAAAGCAGACACTTGGTGCGGTTTACGACTGTAAGATTATTGGGCTTTCAATAAATTGGGCCTATCACTAATTTCTCGCTAGTTTTGGGTAGAGGTGCACAAACCTGGTTTTTTAAATACCCAGGTTCGGGTATATACCCGAGTACGGGTATGACAGGGTTTTGATTTTTCGGGTATTGGCCATACCTGGGTTGGGTTCTGGTTTGGGTCCGGGTATTGGCCATACCTGGATTGGGTTCTGGTTTGGGTCCGGGTATTGGCAAGAAAATCTATACCCTGTGTACCCGGGTTTGGGTTTCGGTTTTCAATACCCAGGTATTAGAATACCCTATTTTCGGGTGCATGTAGGGTTCCGGTATTGGTCGGGTAGGGTTCGGGTATTGGTCAGGTATGGTTCGGGTATTGGTCGGGTATGATTCAGGTTCAGATGTAGATCGGGTTTTTTGATTACTTTTTTTGGCATAAAACATTGATATATGATGGAAACATTTATTTATACATATTGTATGCCTTGAAATCTGCTCAAAAGAGCCTCACACAAGCTCTAAACGTTCAAAAAATGTTGTTGTACACAACGGGTCTGGGTATTACGAAAACTCGGGTACGCTAAAAACCTGGGTACGAAAAAACCCGGGTTCGGGTATTGAATAAAATATGCATACCCGGTCCCTACCCTACGGGTAGGGTCAGGTTCGAGTTTAAAAAACCTTGTTTTTTCTAATACCTTTTTTTAATCGGGAAAAGGTCCCATAAAGCTAAAAATCATTAGTAATACCTTTTTTTTGTTTTCTTCTCCGTTGATTCTTTTTTTTTCCCAAAGATTCTACTTCTTCACACACCTAACTGTTTTTGTAATTCTCTCACTTGACCTTCAAATCTCAAGTTTCTTGATAGCTATCATTGGATGACAGGGAGGTGGGGTGTTCCTTCCTTGTGGGGTTTGCGCCCACAAGGTGTTCGATGAAATGCTCGGAGTAAATTTTCAATGAGCTACGGTTCAAAAAGCCTTTGAACCGTCGGGTATTAGCTCTAGTTTCGTTCTCTTTTTCTTGTTTTGGGTGGAGACATTGCCTAAGTGTCTTGGCTGAGGTTGTCCTCATTTCGGTTTTTTTAGGCCATGTCGAATGGTTTTTGGCCTTGCCCCTTCAAGGGGTTCCATTGTTGCCCCGATGGGGTTGTTGGGTCTAAGGGGATCCCAAGGCTTATGACTCATATTAAACGTCACCATTTTGGTTCGGATGATAGAAAAGATACTTTGAGACGTGCCATTGCTGAAGACCCTAATCTTTTTACCTCTGTTTGTGAAGCCCTTAGGTTGTCTGAACAATGGTTGTGTTGGGAGTGCATGTGCCTTCACTCTTTCCGGCGGGGGTGTCACCATGAAGATCGGGTTGTTCGGTTTGTGCCATCGGAAGTGGGTGAGTTGGGGTTTATTGTGGGGGCCCCTAGACCGTGTGTCGCATCGGAGGTTTCCCCGTCTGGAGAGGTATGTGTTGATGTTGCTTTACTTGACCGAGTTTTCTCTCTTCCTATTAAAACTGTTAAGAGCATCCCCTTTAGCTGTCGCATGGCGTTTGCCCAAGCCTTAACCACAGCTTTGGGTAATGTGGTGGCTATGCCTGATTCGGTTGATGCATGGATTCGACTTCTACTATTACCTCGTTGTACCTTGCGTGTATTTACGCCGGTTAGCCGCCAGGATAAGAGGTCGGGCAACAGGAAAAATGGTCAATGTCTTAGTATACAGCGGGCGTTGTCCCAATGGGGTGACCGTGAGGGGTTTGGCATTCTCATTAAGTCTTTGTTTGCTCAACCTGTGAACAAGGGTCCGGAGGGATTTAAGAAAATGTCTATTAAAAAAAGCGAGGATGGGAGTTCTAATGTCAAGCAGTGTTTACGTAAGGTTGCTGATGGTTATTTTACCGCTGCGGTTAAGGTCCTTTGTTCTTCTGGAGTTGCACCACTTGATAAGAAAACTATGAAGGCTCTCGTGGATAAACACCCGTGCATGCCCCCTCCGACCATGCCCGCTTTCCTTCCGTCAGAGCCTCACCTTGTAGGGGAGACCGACAGTGTGCTTGGGTGTATCAAATCCTTCCCTAAAGGGACGTCATGTGGAAGAGATGGTTTGAGGGCTCAACACCTTTTGGACGCCCTTTGTGGGGAAGGGTCCGTGATTGCGGTTAGTCTCCTCAGGGCGATTTCAGCTGTGGTTAACTTATTTTTGCGGGGGGGATGCCCGAGGAGTTTGGCGGAGTTTGTTGCATCTGCTCCCCTTACGCCCCTTCTCAAGCCCGGTAATGGGATTAGGCCTATTGTAGTGGGTTCGATCTGGAGGAGAGTGGTCTCCAAGGTAGCGATGAAGGGAGTGGGGAAGGATATGGCCAAATATCTTGGCGACTTTCAGTTTGGGGTCGGGGTTCCAAACGGGGCTGAGGCGGTTCTTCATAGTGCCAACAGGCTCTTAAATACGCACCACCAAGACGGGTCGTTGGCTATGCTTACCGTCGATTTCTCGAATGCCTTTAATCTTGTGGATAGAACTGCTCTTTTAAATGAGGTAAGGAAAATGTGTCCATCCATATCTGCTTGGGTTGATTTTTTGTACGGGCAACCAGCTAGACTTTATGTGGGGAATGATAATATTTGGTCTTCCACGGGGGTTCAGCAGGGGGATCCTTTAGGGCCTCTCCTTTTTGCCCTTGTTTTACACCCTCTTGTTCTCCGAATCAGAGATCGTTGCAAGCTCCTTTTTCACGCCTGGTACCTGGATGATGGGACCCTTATTGGAGATGCTACTCAGGTGGCCAAGGTTTTAGACATCATTAGAGTGGAGGGCCCCTCCTTGGGCCTCCTTCTCAACATTAAAAAAACTGAAGTTTTTTGGCTTACATGCGACGGGGTGAAGACTCAAGAGGGTTTATTTCCGCGTGAGATTGGTAGGCCGGTGCATGGTGTGAAACTCTTGGGTGGTGCTGTCAGCAGAGATGGGGAGTTTATTAGTGGTTTGGCCCTTAAAAGAGCTAAATGTGCGGTTGAGTTGATGGGATGCCTCAAACGTCTTCGGGACCCTCAGAGCGAACTCCTCCTGCTTCGTTCGTGTATGGGGGTTGCTAAACTGCTGTTTGGGCTAAGGACGTGTCAGCCTTCTTTTGTTGGGGAAGCCGTCTCTGTTTTTGACAAGGGGCTTCGGAATGCGATCGAGAACATTGTTGTTTGTGGGGGTGCCTTTTTCGGGGACCTACAATGGAGGTTAGCTTCCCTCCCGACCCGTTTTGGGGGGCTTGGGATTTGCTCAGCTGAGGATGCCTCTTCCTACGCTTTTGTGGCTTCAAGAGCCCAATCTTGGGTTCTTCAAGACCACATCCTTCGTGAATGTGGTGGTGGGTTGTTGGACTCTGATTACACGGGTGCGTTGGACAACCTGCATAGTTCTCTTCCCGATCTTGATCTCGGCGGTTTCTACATTAAAGACACCGCCCCCATTAAAGCCCATAAAATTCTGGCGAATGCCTTATATGGCGAAATCGTCAAGACAGTTGAAGAGAAGTTTGCTTTGTCTCCGCGGCAGCGAGCCGTGTTTGAGTGTTTGCGAGCCCCCCATGCTCAGGATTTCCTGTCTGTTGTTCCCATCGAAGGTTTAGGGCAATGTATGTCGGCTGTGGAATACCGGGCTATGCTCAAGTACCGGCTGATGGTACCGCTTTTCCCATGGTTGCAAAAATCGCGACTAGCCGGCGATTAATCGCCGACTAGTCGCTAGTCGCCCATCAACTGAGTAATTTTCAGCTAATCAGTAAAAAAACGCTAGTCGGCCTAGTCGGCCCTAATCACGACTAGTCGGTCGGGAAAAATCGGAAAAAATCGGGAAAAAACAAAAAAAATCGGAAAAAATTAGAAAAAATCAGAAAAAATCGAAAAAAAACACATATTCCGGCCAAAACGTCCCAGATTCCGGTCAAAACTTGTCCACTTAAAAAAATTACGTATAAAAATATATGTATATTTGTATAAAAACTTAAAATTATACATAAAAAGTCCGATCCGATTAATCCCGATTAATCCCGAGTAATCCCGAGTAGTCGCTAGTCCCTACCTCACCGAACCGCTAGCGACTAGCGAGTTCTCCAACCTTGGCTTTTCCCAGTTGATGACCCGTGTCCTGTATGTCGGAAGTCTTGCTTGGATTCTTTTGGGGAGCATGCAATCCATTGTAAAGAATTACCAGGATTTAAATATCGACACGATTTAGTTCGTGATGTGCTTTATGATGTCCTTAAGCGGGCAGGGATCTCGGCGAAAAAGGAAGCTCCGGTGAACTTCTTGACCGATCCATTAGAAGGGAGATCTACCCTACGGCCCGCTGACATTCTTGTTTTTGGATGGGAAGGAGGAAAACACGCGTGTGTTGATTTGACAGGTGTATCCCCCCTCGTTGGGTTAAGGGACCACGGGTTTATGGCGGGTCAAGCACTAACTAAGGCAGAGGCGGCCAAAGTAGCTAAGCATGAGAAAGCTTGCATCGAGAATCAGCACGTGTTCGTCCTATTCGCTTTCGATACTTTTGGCGCTCTCGCCCCTGACGCGGTGCGGTTCCTCAAGCGGGTTCAACAGGTGGTAAGCAGTAACACCGCGCATGTTAAGGGGCAGAATTTTGTGTTTAGCAGGGTAGGGTTTGCTATTCAGAAGGGGGTAGCGGCGCAGCTTGTTGCTCGTCTACCTGTCATTAGTCTGTAATCGTCTCTGTTTTTATGATTCGTTTGTATTATAACTTATGTTTTTATTGACTTATGAGTCTTTGACCTAGTGATAAGAGAAACTAACTTTTATAAGTAGAGAATGTCATAGATCTAATCATTTCTAAAAACATTTTTATTTAATTGGAGAAGGTCATAAATCTATTCATTTTTATAACCATGAAAGGCACATATATAGTCATGAAAAACATAAATAAATTTCATTGTTTACCTTTTTTAATGTTTTGTCTTATATTACCTTCTAAAAGAGGGTTATGAGTTATGACTTATGAATAATACTTTTGCAATTAGGATCGCCGTTTAGAAAAGAAAATTCTCAAATTTTGAAATACATTAAAATAAACTTGGTTAGATATTCTTATATAAATTCTAAGAGCATTCACATCCATCCCACTATATTCTCACCCTAAATTACACTAAAAAACACTACATTTTCTCTCTCCTTTTCAATTAAATAATATTTTTTATACCTTTATCATTACATTTTCTCTCTCCTCCACTCACAACCACTTTCAAAATATATTAAAAATTATAGGGGCGGAACAGTGTCCCCTCAAATATACAGATGAACAGTAACATTTTCTCTCTCCTCCACTCACAACCATTTTTTATACTCTTCATATTTTAAAAACACCACACACATAATATGATTCCTTGGATGTGAATGCTCTAAGTAAATGTGAAAAAATATAAATCATGGGCTCAGTATAGTTGCCTCAAACCTGTTGCTAATCGGCCCGTTAGGTTTTGACTCATAAAGGGAGCTAAACCTTAATTCTAACGGGGTGTGATTGACTGGTTTATGGTAGTCTTTCTTTGCTACAATTTCAACTCCTTACATATACTCTTTCGAGTCTCTGTAAATACTTTATACTTTCAATACTAACATACGTATTTATTCTTGATAGTTGTCGTATACTTGTACTGGTTTAACTGTTGGATATCTAAGATGTTTTGACCCCATGGACCTTCTAGCGGGTTTGTGATGTTCTCAACCTTGCTCATGGCCTGGGAAGAAAAGATACATCACAATATCACCACCTAGACGACTTCAAATCGAAAGAGTCTTAGACTCTAACACAAATCCAACATTTTTTTATGACAAAAATTACATAACTTTATAAAGAAAAAAGATGTTTTCTGATTTAACAAAGAATAAACAAGTTTAAGTACTTGACAACTACTTGTCGAACTTTGATTACAACGTTTTGATGGTTTACCTATGTTTGTACTTTGTTATGTCATAATGATTGGAGAGTATGACTAATTACCCTTTAATATAGTTATAATTGTTGAATTTTATTGAAAATTAACTTCTAAAAATATCACGTTTAATACAAAACAAGCTTTTGTTATGGAACTATAAATATAACATTTCTTAAATGGGTATTCACTGTAGCGTATGTTTTGTCAAGCTTTGTTTGTTTGTTTGTTTTTTTGGTCCTTTTTGGGTTTTTTTTTTTTTTTCTACCCTAAATATCCAGCATTGGCACTTGCATCACATATTTTATAAAAACTTTGTAAAATATTATTTTAACCTTCTTGAGTTTTGCGTGCTTATTTTTATGTACGTGGGTCAAATATAATACGTTTCCGTACTTATTTTTATGTATCTCTTTTGGTTGGTCTATGTTTTGTCAATACGATTCCGTGCTTACTTTTATATACATTTTCAATTGGTCTACGTTTTGTCGTATATAATACGTTTTTACTAGGCGGTATATAAGTTTGAGTTACTTTACGTTTCAATGCCGCCACAACGAACGGTTCCACTCTTTAACTGAAAAAATACAATTTTCTTACGTGCTTTATATAAGTATGTTACGGTATAAATTCAAGTTAGTTTACGTTTTGACGTAATTTTTTCTCGGTAATGAGTCCGGTCAAATATTATTACTTTTTCGTGTTTATTCTATGTATGTTTACAGTTAGTCTACATTTTGACATAAGCTTTGTTCGAAAACGAGTCGGGTCAAATATTTGACGCTACAAATTCGAGTTATCTTAAGTTGTTGCGGCGGCGGGTCAAAATACGAGTTATGGTAACAGATAAACAATTTTTTTTTTATCACGGAGGTTTCCCCTCTGGTTGGTTTAAGGGAAAACGGGTTTGTAGCTGGACAAGCACCAAGAAAGGCAGAATCGAAGAAAGTTGATAAGTACGCTAAAGCTTGTGCAGAGAACCAACATGTTTTTGTCCCTTTTGCTATTGATGCATTTGGCTCCCTAACGCGAGAAGCTATCCAATTCCTGACCAGGGTCCAACGGGTCATCCACAACAATTGTTCAGTCCCAGGAGAGCAGGGTTTTGTCTTTGGTAGATTAGGGTTTGCAATTCAGAAAGAAGTGGCGGCGCAACTTGTTGCCCGTCTACTTTCTGTTTTGATTTAACTTGACAAGTATGAATGGAAATCCAATAGATATAACAAAACGATAATTGTTTTTTTTTTTTGAACGGCCAACAAACTCAATTCCGAGCACTCTCGGGGCACCCACTGGACAAACGGAGTACTCCGAGAGTAACCCGAGTCCACCACCAATTCCGGGGAAAACCCGGTAACCCACCCGCTCGTAGGCACGACAGTGACGATTTCAATATTTATCAATTTATAATTAATTTTTTAATAGTTGTCAACAAAAGTTGTTAGTTTAAATATACAAAGAAGAAGCCGGTGGATAAGACAAAAATTGAATTTAATGGATTTAATGTGTAAAATAAGAAAAAAGAATCGACGTAATCGATGCAGGACAAAAAGACACGATTAAAAAATGAAAGTTAATAGTGATTAAATGATTAATTATAGGTTTATTTGTCGTCAACTAAACGGCGTGACTAGACAAAACAACTACCTTTCAATTTTGGAAGCCATTCAACGCTACGAACAAACCAACATCACAAAGTAACGTCGTTACCACCAAAATTACATGTAGAATTTTCACTTACACCCTCTTATTTTCCCTAAACATCATATCAGTCCATTACTTTTATGACTCCTTGTGTAGCAAGATTTGACAAGAGTAAGGGGCTGTTTGGTAGCCTCTTAATGACCATTCAGATGTTACCTCTTAATGGTTTAAAACCTCTGAATGAATAAGAGGTAACATCAAGTCTGAATGGTTAAGAGGTAACCTCTGAATAGTAAATCATCACATGTCACATTCTTCTACCTTCTCATTGGTAAAATTCTTAATGGTTCCATTAAGAGGTAGCCTCTTAATGACCATTCAGAGGCTACCAAACAGCCCCTAAGAGATTTGTTTAAGATTAGTGTTCGAATCATCGTCTTTGAATTAAGTTATATGTTCGTGCTGAAGGCTTCTTGACCTAGTGGCAACAAGTGTTTATCCCTATCAAAATGGTGCAAGTTTAAGTCCTACAAACTGGACATAGTTAAATTTTAGGAGGGACGTTTGCATGTTCGTCGTTAAAAAAGGTTACACACTGATGATGATTAAAAAACATAATTATTTCTTATTAATCTCATAAATAAAGTATGGCAATACACTTATTTTGATCATTTATTAGACTTTTCAAAGTATAATACTTAACTCACTTTTTACGTTCTTTCTTATTTTCTCCCTCACATAAGCTAATTTTTTTCAAGAAACTAGATTTTTTTTAATACAAAGTTGGTTAGGCTTGTACATTATAAGTTAATTCTTATTTCTTAGTAATGAAAACCTATACTATATGTAATAACCGTCACACTGATCCATATTGTTTATTTCGTCATTAGAATCTCACATTCTTATAACCTAGCATCTCTAATGTAAATAACCAATATGAAATTTGTCTAATGTATCATACACACGATCTTGGATTGAGTTTTACGAATTGTCAAATTCTACAACTCATCCCGTATTCCACCTAATTAATGATTCCATTCAAAATATCCACTCCACACGAACCCACCCATCAAATAAAACACAGTTATTATAATTAAGACATTTGATCTATACCATTACATAACCGGTTTAATCACGATAACAACATTATACAATGTTGTTAAAGAAGATTCAAACTGCTATTGCGTACAATGTCTCCTTAGTCTTGCCCTCTGTTGTCAAGGCTCACCTAGGCGCGCGCCTAGGCCCACTTTTCAGGCCCATCCCAGCCTTCTTGCTTCGCTTCAAAAGCCCCACTTTCAGGCCCTCAGGCGCATTTTCATGTCAAATTCCAACAAAATTCCGGTCAAAAATCATTTGAACCGGTTTAAGCATGTTTGAAACAATTATAAGAATCATAAACAAGCCTAAAAACGACCAAAAACAACTTAAACTAGCCATAACGAAGCCAAAAACATGTCTAAAATCCCTAAAAATTGTATTTTTATACTAACAACTCGTCTAAAAAAGCCCTCGCTTTTTAAGCGCCTTGCATTGAGGTCCAAGGCTCACCCTTTTTTGCCTTGAGTGCGCCTTTGACAACTATGGTCTTGCCGCAAGATTTTAAACCCACGACCGACTCCGACACGAAAGCAAGTTTTAAAAAGGTTTAGGAAGAACTAAAGAAGTAATGGATTGGATGTTTTATGTTTTTATATATGAAATTAAGCAAAGTAGAAAAGACCAAGGACTTACTTGAACTCCACAAAAACATAAAAGGATGCAAACAACCATATCATCAAAAAGCCAACTACCTTTTCCCCACTACACTTGATCATCTTCCTCAATTATTATCACCTTTTTCACAATATCCACCATTGAAGATCTTCTTCAACACCTTCTTCATCTTCTGACTGACACAGACATCAACTTCATCCTCATCCTCATCCTCATCCTTCTTCAACTTTTATTCAGACCTATATTCTTGTCCTTTTCCACATCATTCTCTTGTCAATTTCCCCTTCAACCCCATTAATATTCCTCTACCACCATCACCATCACCATCAGTCATCACCATCATCACTACCACAACAATCATGCTTCAATCTCTTCACCTTCAACCCCCACCCCCCACAAACTCCTCCTCACCAATCATGAACACCAACACCTCAAAACGCACCATCAACAATAACAATAACAACTTCGCCGGAGAAAACATTGACTTCTCCGGTGCCGGTGCAGGTTCCGGTGCAGGTTCCGGTGATGTTGCCGGTGATGGTGATGGTTCTCCTTCTCGCAGCTGCAAACGACGGAACATTGAAGAGAGTAATGATGATGATGATCAATTAACAACAGTTGAAGCGGAATCATCAGGTTTAAGACTGTTAGGTTTACTGCTACAATGCGCCGAGTGCGTAGCGGTTGATAACCTAGACCACGCGAACAATCTGTTACCGGAGATTTCAGAACTGTCATCTCCGTTCGGTTCTTCGCCGGAGCGTGTAGCGGCGTACTTCGCCGAAGCGTTACAAGCACGAATCATCAGTTCATACATCGGAACTTACACGCCGCTCACGTTCAAAACCAAAACCCTAGCCCTAGCTCAAAACCAGAAGATATGCAACGCACTTCAATCCTACAATTCAATCTCTCCGTCAATCAAATTCTCACATTTCACAGCGAATCAAGCGATTTTCCAAGCGTTAGAAGGTGAAGAAACCGTTCATATTATAGATCTAGACATCATGCAAGGTCTCCAGTGGCCAGGATTGTTCCACATCCTCGCTTCCAGACCTCGCAAAATCAAATCGCTTAGAATCACCGGCGTTGGCTCTTCGATTGAACTCCTTAACGCCACCGGCCGTCGTCTTCACGATTTCGCTAATTCTCTCGGTCTTCCGTTCGAATTCGTCCCTCTCGAAGGTAAAATCGGCAACATCTGTTCAGATCTGAATAATATCAGTTCAGATCTGAATAATCTGCATAATAATATGAATAATTTGAATAACATGAGTACAGATCTGAATAACATGAACAATAATTTGATGAATAAGCTCGGAGTGAGATCCGGTGAACCTGTGGTGGTGCACTGGATGCATCACTGCTTGTATGACGTCACTGGAAGCGATTACGAAACCCTAAGGTTACTAAACGTACTAAAACCTAAACTGATAACAATCATCGAGCAAGATCTGAGCCACGGCGGGAGTTTTCTCGGGCGGTTTGTGGAGGCGTTGCATTACTACTCCGCCTTGTTCGACGCCGTCGGCGACGGAATTGAGCCGGAGAATGTGGAACGGTATACAGTGGAGCAGCAACTGTTTGGATGTGAGATAAAGAATATTGTGGCGGTTGGTGGGCCGAAGAGGACTGGTGAAGTGAAAGTGGAGAAATGGGGGGAGGAATTGGGCCGGGTCGGGTTTGGGCCGGTTTCTTTGGCGGGTAACCCGGCTTCGCAAGCGAGTTTGTTGTTGGGGATGTTTCCGTGGCGAGGGTATACGTTGGTCGAGGAAAACGGGTGTTTGAAATTGGGGTGGAAAGATTTGAGTTTGTTGACGGCTTCCGCTTGGCGGCCGTTGGATTGATCGGGAAAGTCAACGATTGGGTTTGATCAACGGTGGAGATTGATTGGTCAATGTTAGAATAAGGATAAGAAATCGGAAAATTACAAAAATGGTCATTGATTAAAAACTCACTTTCAGATTTGGTCACCTCGTGCCTTCTTGGAGCGACACATCATTCACGGATGCATCTTTGGAAATCCATTGGACGTGTTTGAGCCCATCTGCACCATTTGAAACATCACGTGTTCATTTTTTATTGGGTGCTTAAGATGTCTGCATATGGACATTTCAAGTGTTTGAGATGTCGCTCTAAGAACGTATAAGATAGCCTTTTCTGATAGTTATGGTGGTCAACGGTTATTTTGGTAATTTTTCTTTTGTGAAAAATTGTTTTGAGAATTTTTTTGGTTATGGATAATAAATTATAAATTATTATTGATTAGCGTTGGATCACTACAATTGATGTGACAACGTTGGATGAATAATTTATAATTGTTGTTGATATCGTGGTGTTCTTTGTTTGATTAAAACAAGAAACTTGTTGATTGGTTTTAACTTTTAACTACTTTCCAAACACACACCTAACAACAACTGTTAAAACAGAATAAACTAAAGCTACCACCCACTACACACACTACAAGTGTAAATTGACTAGTGCTAAAGCTACCACCCACTATACACACTACACGTGTAAATTGACTAGTGAGCCAGTGAATTTCTCTCGCGCTCGCGCATTACGGCAGCATCGAAACGTTGAAACGTAAAGTAACGTAACGCGAATTTATATTGTTTAATGAAAATGTATTATATTTCACCCGACTCATTTCGAACAAAATTTACGTCAAAATGTACACCAACTGAAAACGTATATAAAAATAATTGCTTGAAACATTGTATATCACGAAAATATTTTACATTTGACTCGACAAAATTTACGTCGAAGCGTAAACAACTAGAATTTATACCGACACGTAATATGCACTTGAAACTCGAGGGATTTAAAATGACACTTCGTAAAGCTTTTAAAAAGTAGAAGGGTTGTAAGTGTAAAAACTGAAAGTTAAGGAGCTAATGTAAACAAAAGACAAAAATAAAAAAAAATAAAAAGAAAAGAAAAAAATAGTTACTGTAGATCTGATGTTACGGACGCTATAGTAACCCCAAGTTGGATTTTGTTAATATTCATAATGACGGGATGGCATGATGATGACGAGGAGGATGTGTGGTCGATAAAAAAAGGTTTACATCACCACCAACAGCATTACTGAAGCTGGTACCGGCACTGGTCAGTACTATCTCTTAATTCCATTTGCTGCAATAGCATTCTAAACTGTAACACCTCGAAATTTTGTGTCCAATAATGTATTGACACGTGTCTTGAGTCTACACGTGGCATTTAATAATAAATAAAGGACTAAAGTTGACAAACCTTGAAAGTATGTAAATTCGAGGGTTATAAATGTCAAACAAGGGTAAGTATACTGTATAGTAACCCTCAACGATGCTCGTACCTTCAAACGAATAAATCATGGATCGTACGGAAGCGAAACGCGGAAGAAAGTGAGAGATTACAAGCTGCAGGGGTTAACTGTGTCAACATGTTTAATTATACCTCTAAGTGACCCTTTGACGTACCCGAGGCTTTGTAACAGTAAAATACGCTCACTAGAATGTACTATATATAAATTTCGCGAAGTTCCGTTTTAAAACGAGAAAGTTATGATCAAATTCGTATGAGAAGGGTTAAAAGCGTCAACAATGAAAGTTCAGACTTTCCGGATAACTAACAAACTAACCGGGGACTTAACAATGCGGGTAAATAACACGAGGCCCTTAATTGTAATTAACCGAGGGCCATATCGCAAAGTTACCCCTTCAAACCCGAAAGGTCAGGTTATTAATTACCAAAGATTTCGTGATTAATTACAAAGATTTAGTCAATGATTACAAAAGATTCAAAAATCCAGAAAATTAGACCTAACGCGGGCCGCGTAAAGGTCTTGGGTAAGTTGATGCGGGCCGCGAGCCTCCTGCAGTTACGCATTCTGATATGAAAACTCAGGCGGCCCGCGTACAAGATGCATGAACTTTCATGCGGGCCGCGTGAACCACACAGTAACAGAAAACATGGGCAGCTTCAATGATTTGGCTTCAAAACGATCTTGTGAGCAATCAATGAAGTATGGGCGCCCTCTACCTGACCCCTAGCACCTTAGGACACCTGCTGGACATCCATGCTCACTTGTAGGTTGAGTTGTAATGATCTAGAGGCCATTCTTGCACTATAAAAGGCCATACATAGTTCACAATTGAAACACACCTCAAAACACATCCTCTGATCATTCCTGAAGCTCCCAAGTGTTCTTCTATAATCCTAAGTCGTGCACTAAGCCTCTGTAAGTATGCCAAACCTTCTATGGCTTTGTTTTTGCTTAGTTTAGCATTAAAAGTCAATCCGTCGTAACTAACGATTGACTTTGCGATAAATCACGAATGGTCCAGTGAATTGTCGAATCAAAAGTAGTTATGTGTTGGTATTTATGTGGGTAATAAACCCCTAAAAGGGTTCCCCCTGATCACCACTCTAACTAATTCAAATATCGAGTCAAACATGCTTGGAAAAAGTCAACAGAAAGCTATTTTGTGATTTTATACATAATCTGTAATGTAGGAGATATGTAACCTGTTTTGATGTTCATAAAACATGATATTAAGTATATAAACTTGTCTAAGCTTGTTTGATCCGGCCATTTGCTATATTGACCCGGTTCGGAGCCGAATGTCGCAAAAGTTTGACTTTTGCTTTCACTTCAGTTCTGACCCGTTTTAGTGCAATGTAGATATGCCTTAGGACTCTCTTGGGACCAGGTCACATGATGGTACCACCCTCTGTGACCGGTTCGTTGTTTGTCCGAGTCTTTTACGCCTTTCCGTTAATTGCTTAAAAGTTGACCGTAACGCCCTTTTCAAAATAAAACGAGTATTTCGGACACGTGAAGGGACCATAACCTTGCTTACTAAATTCTAAGCATGTCCCTAAAGTTTCACGCCAATCCGAGGTCTAGAATAGGAGTTATGCTAAATAGCGCAATTAAAGGAAACTTTTGTAATAAACGGCGCGATTAGCATAACGCCTACCTAAACCAAGATTTCGTCACCAAACCTTTTACTCACTGATGTAAAATAATATTTTGAGTTTTTTTAAAGATTTTTAATTATTTTGAACCTGCTCATAACCTGCGGTTATGGCAGCGGTTCGGTAAATACCGAATATGCCCTTTTCGGCCATAACTTGAGTTCTATAAGGTCTTTTGACCCGATTCCAGTTGCTACTGATTTTAAATAATAAATAAAGTATTTTGAACTTTAAAAACTGATCGGGAAACTCAGATTTCCTGTAGAACTCAGAAACCTCTTTTATAATCTTTAAAAAGACCAAAATACCCCTTCGGGGCATAAAATGAACTTAAACTCGTTACGGGCATCACGGAAGGTATCCTACTGATACCACGACCTCTTTAAGGCATATTGACTTAGGAAATCAGTGTAGGACTCTTACGGTTACCCGTTGCGCCTTTTTGCGCGCGCGGTTCGGCTTATGTAACTAGTTTACATAAATTAGCCGATACGGGTCAAACCATACTAATTTGACCCCAAAATCCAGAGTGTGAATATTAAACCCATATAAAACAAGCCTTCAAACTTGTTGGGTCAGAATCACATTCCATTCCCGGTATTCGCCTTTCACGCGATTAAACCGTATTTATCCTTTGAAACTGACTGGTCTAGGCTACGGCTAATATAAAGACCCGTTAGGATTCTAATAGGTTATTTTAAAACCTTCGTTCCAGAATAGGAGCCCAGTAAAAGATATCTGTGATTTAATCAATTAAGGACTGTACTTGCAAATGTAAATACTTTTAACTTATTTTCCGTTATACGGGCTTGGGTTACGGTATCTAAAATACCGCTTGGTCGGGCAATTGACCCCAACTCATTTGTAGTTGGGTATTATCGACGTGACCCGTTTAAAACTTGTTTTGTTGGCTTAACGCCTTTGGGGGCTTAATAACCATGTCCCGGATATCCTTGCAGCATTTACGAATGGCCACGACCTCGACATCCGGGTGTAGGCGTACACCCGGCATTATGTCTATAACTATAAAAGCATAGCCGTTGGTTACCCGCCACAGTGTTATATGCTATGTGGCGTGTCTATTAAACTTTAACCCGGCACGACCCGGGCGACCGAACGCATAGCAAACATGTAATTCTTTACAAGATTTAATTATAAATTATCCCAAGTTATAAAAGAGTTTGTGCCTTGGGCATTCAAATCAATTTTAATAAACATTTTACAAAAGTGTCGGTTGAATGTATTTACCAGTGTAAACTGACGTATTTTCCCAAAAAGATTAATTGCAGGTACTAAACGAAATCGGCTGGCTATAGCTCCTTAGCATCCTTAAGAGTCTCGCAAGCTTTTGATGCCTTGTCTGTTGAACAATACTTTTATTATTTTGATCCCCCTGTGGATACCATTCGACTATTTGTGATACATTCGATATTACAATCAATGGTTGAATTATATTTATCTTTATGCTTCCGATGTGCATTCATATAATTGTGTGGTTTGACTATATTGTTGCCAACTACGTCACGGTAATCCCCCACCGGGCCCACCGGTGAGACACGTGGAAATCGGGGTGTGATAGGTTGGTATCAGAGCCAACATTGAGTGAATTAAACACTATCCTAATGTGTTTAATCTCAGTGACACAACTGCACATACTTGAGTCTAGACAAGAACTTAGGACAAATTCAAAATTTTATTCCGAGTTGTCTTTTTTTATTATTGTTATTTAAAGTTTTAAAAGCAGGAAATATGGCACCTGTAATTTTCCGAGGAAGAGGAAGAGGAAGAAGAGGCAGAGGAGAGATCGTTACTCACCATGATCATGAAGCTGGACCTTCAAATACGCGAGCTCCTTCGACCACAAGGAGTGAAGAACCGCAAAGACGGAGAAACCTTTTCGAACCTGCGAGACATTCTACCTCGCACAGCTCGACACCATCGTACCGTCACTCGTTCGGGCCAGATTCCGAAAATGATCCCAATAACCCTCAACCCTCCTACATGCCTCTACAGCGTTCGGTATCGCACCGTGCTTTTGACGACCCCACTCCTTACTTCAGAGGCCAGTTTAACCCAGCAGATTACATTCAGGAACCTGCAGGCTTTGTTCCGTTAGGACCACAGGATCACTTCTCAGAAGACCATATGGATGAGGACACTGATCCAATCGAACCTGCTCGTGGTACGCCCACACATCCTATCGAGATCTCAGATGGATCTTCTTTTCATGGCACACCTTATCAAGGGCCAGATAGCTTTCAAGCGCTGTTCAACCAGCACGAGTGGTACTTCACACCCTCCCATCAGACATCGCAGCACGAGCAGCAACAACAACAAGATCCCTCCGAGGATCCACGTTTCGTGGCAGTTACGCCACCACCACCGCCACCGGTTCAACCAGTAATGCCTGATCCGCCGAGGCGTAGAAGATCGGGTGCTCGTATGTCCACCCGAGGGAAGGAATTCCACTTCAGCACCCCTCGACACTCTAGTAGTAGCCACTACCCGCCACTACAAGAAGAAGGACCTTCAAGTCCAGTACAGGAGGCGAACTCCGCACCAGTTGCACCATCTTCGCCACCATTTGGGTATGACCACCCAATACCTACATACACGGGTCCGACGGCATACAACCCGTTCGAACCATCGTCGTACGCACATTACAATTACAACTATGAGCGCGACCCATATGTGGTAGCAGCTAGGTATAATGCCCGCTATCCCGACGGAGCTTTTGGAAACATGGGAATACCGGACTACTCAGCTCATGGGTACCCAGCACCTCCTAGACCTCCAGTCCCGCAACCGGCGCCACAACCACGTTTTTCTCCGCCCGAACAAGAAGAAATCCTCCACCGCTTAACTCGTGTGGAACGGGATTTCGAGGAAGAACGAAAGAACAACAGGGGATTCCTTAAGGGTTTAGCGAACCTGTTGAAAGGCAAGAAGAAGAAACGTGACCATTAGTCCTTATATATGTTCTAATGTAATGTCTATTTTAAATAAAGTCCCTGCTCGGACATTTATCGTATTTCAGTCCCTACGTGGACTTATCCTTTAGTCCCTGTGTGGACACTTATCTTATATTGGTCCCTGCGTGGACTTGTCTCTTTATTAACCTCTATGTAGGTATGTACTAGTTTAAAAGTCCCGTTTAGGGCAGCGTGTAATCGTATTTGAAATTTTGGAATGTTATGTTATAATTTCATTTTTGTTATTACTATATATGAAATAAATCAAAATCATTCCTTTTAAATTAAATCTGCCTAATAAAGAATCTTAAGAGTGAAACCTAGCCAGGTGTCTTTATAAGATCCGGCCAAGATGGTAAGACCTGATTAAAAGATTCAGAATTCCCAGTTAACCTCTGTAATCATGTTAACGTTCATGGCAGATGTGATTCGTTAAAAATCGCACGCGTCATTCTTATATAAGAATCCTTCTAAGGATTTCAAAGCCCAAATTAATGATATAATAAATCATGGGTTAAATCATCAATGAAGATGATCACTTGTTAAACATCCATTAGCGATGTAGTGCCTACGGGCCGAATTATCAAACATCCATTAGTGATGTAGTGCCTATGGGCCATAATCATTGTCATAATAAGACAAAAGACAGTGGTGGTCTATGACTCCCTGTCAGAAAAGGGAAAAGAACTACGGTTCAAACCTTCGTACCTTGATTCTCTGTAATCTCGGCTAATATTATATAACGTCCTCGTGACTAGGCTTTTATGCCACTAGCAATGTTAATTGTAATTAGGATAAGTATGTTCAAATCCTAAATAAAAGTGAGTAACAAATTAACCAGATATGGTCTCTGTTACCATGGTTAATGAATTGCCATAAAAGACAATTCAATAATAAACTCCTAAATAAAATTTTCGTTATATTCTGTAACAGATTCAAGTTACCATGGCTAATCCTAATGGAGAAAATAGTCATACAAGTGAAGATGAATATGATAATGCCGAAGTACATTTAACGGGCGCTCAATTAAAAGCTCTCGTCGACAATGCTATTCAGGCAGCCCTAGATCGACAATATACCGAATCTCGAAGCAGAACCGTATCCAAACCACCTTCCAAGCCGAAAACACACTCAAAATCCCACAGCAAACCCCTGTCAAAGCCCAAGAAGGACGACGATAATCACTCGTCCAATGAAAACAGTGTTCGTCGTGAAAGGGAGTATACTGATGCATCCCGTGCCAGGGGCTGCACCTACAAGTACTTTGTGTCTTGTAAACCCCAAGACTTCACGGGGGAGAAGGTTGTCGTCGATTGTATGACGTGGCTGGATGAGATGGACACCGTGGTGGACATCAGTGGCTGTGCGGAAAGGGATGTGGTAAAGTTTGTGTCGCAATCGTTTAAGGGCGAGGCCATGGCTTGGTGGAGGGCGCTGGTTCAGGCCTCGGGAAAAGCTGTGCTATACAGCATGACATGGGAGGAGTTCATTTCTCTCATCAAAGAAAATTACTGCCCTCAACATGAGGTGGAAAAGATAGAATCCGACTTTGTATCATTGGTGATGAAAAACCTCGACTGCCAGGCTTACCTAACGAGCTTTAACACGATGTCTCGGCTGGTTCCATATCTGGTAACCCCGGAGCCAAGGAGAATCGCTCGTTTTATCGGGGGGTTAGAACCCGAAATAAAGGCAAGTGTGAAGGCCTCTCGGCCAACGACCTTCAGGTCTGTAACTGACCTCTCTTTGTCCCTCACGATGGACGCGGTCCGACTAAGATCGCTGAAGAACAAAGAGGCCGAGAAGAGGAAGCGTGAGGACGATACCTCACGAAGGTCGGGCAAGAAACACCGTGGGAACAGTGATGGCAAGAGAGGGACAGAGTCGAGGAAAGATGGGCAGCAATCTGGAGAGAAGCCCAAGTGCAAAACTGCCAAAAGTATCACTTTGGGAAATGTAGGCTTGGGTCGAACTCACAGTCTCAGTCTAGGTCGTATACTTGTGGACTGTGCAAGTCCAAGGACCACAAGACTGTGGACTGCAAGAAGATAAAAGATGCGACCTGCTACAACTGCAATGAGAAGGGGCACGTTAAAAGCAACTGCCCCAAATACGCCAAGAAGCCGGAAGAAGCCAAAAAGAATAATGCAAGAGTCTTCAAAATGGATGTGAAGGAAGCTTTGCAAGACGATAACGTAATCACAAGTACTTTTCTCGTAAATAATATCTTTGCAAGAGTACTTTTTGATTCAGGCGCTGATAAGTCCTTCGTAGACCAAAAATTTTGCAAATTGCTGAATATGCCTGTCAAAACCTTAAATGTGAAATACGAGGTAGAGCTAGCAGACGACACAGTAGAAACCGTCTCCACTATACTAGATGGATGTGTGATATCCATTAAGAACCACTCTTTTCCTCTATCTCTACTTCCCTTCAAACTGGCTGGTTTTGACATAGTTCTGGGTATGGACTGGTTATCCCACAACCAGGCCCAGATCGTCTGCAACAGAAAACATATAGTGCTAAAGACTCCGACTGGTGAATCGCTCACCATTCGAGGAGATACGCAGTATGGATTGCCCGAGAACGTAACTATGCCCAAGGCTTCAAGATGTTTAAAAAGAGGCTGTGTCATCTACGTGGCACAAGTGATTATTGAAGAACCCAAACCAAAGATAGGAGACATTCCCGTCATTTCGGAGTATCCAGAAGTTTTCCCCGAAGATATACCTGGGTTGCCACCAGATAGACAAGTGGAATTCAGAATCGACATCATCCCTGGAGCAGCTCCCATTGCTAGAGCACCCTACAGGCTAGCACCAACTGAAATGAAGGAATTGAGGACCCAGCTGGATGAACTGTTAGCGAAAGGTTTCATCAAGCCTAGTTCATCTCCCTAGGGAGCACCTGTCCTGTTTGTTAAGAAGAAGGACGGATCGATGCGTCTGTGCATCGATTATCGTGAACTTAATAAGGTCACGATAAAGAATAGATACCCATTGCCAAGGATCGACGATTTGTTTGATCAGTTGCAAGGGGCTAGTTATTTCTCGAAGATCGACTTGAGGTCGGGCTACCATCAGCTGAAGGTCAGAGATGAAGACGTACATAAAACAACATTTAGGACTCGTTACGGTCACTACGAGTTCCTAGTGATGCCTTTTGGGCTCACAAATGCACCGGCTGCGTTCATGGATCTCATGAATCGCGTCTGCAAGCCGTACTTAGACAAATTTGTCATCGTGTTCATCGACGACATTCTTATATACTCAAAGAACAAAGCTGACCATGAGAAACACCTACGATGTATTATCAAATTGCTGCATCGCGAGAAACTCTATGCCAAATTCTCTAAATGCGAATTCTGGCTACGAGAAGTCCAATTTCTTGGACATGTCGTAAGCGAGCGTGGTATCCAGGTGGATCCCGCTAAGGTAGAGGCGGTCATGAATTGGCAAGAGCCAAAGACGCCTACCGAAATTCGTAGTTTCCTGGGGTTGGCAGAGATTCATTGAAAATTTCTCAAGGATTGCTGCGCCCTTAACCTCCTTGACCAAGAAGAAGGAAAAGTTTGTTTGGGGCCCTAAGCAGCAAGAGTCCTTTGATATTTTAAAGCAAAAGCTAAGCAACGCCCATGTGTTGACACTACCGGAAGGTACCGAAGAGTTCGTAGTTTACTGCGATGTCACACCCCCAATCTCCACGTGTCACCGGTGGGCCCGGTGTGGGGTATGGTGACGTAGTTGGCATCATCATAGACAAACAACACAATATAACCACAA